>NW_027507764.1:288300350-288545350 GCF_037356315.1 Lithobates pipiens
CTCTGGGTCTCATGCTTGTGGCTGTCAGTCTTGCTATGCTTCATGGGACTTGTAGTTCTGCAACAGCTGGATTTCCACTAATTGCATATTCCTGTCCTAGTGCATTTGTATAGCAAAGTGGTTTTTGACAATAGGAAATAAGGCCCTTTGTGACAGAAAACACAAAATGACTTCCCAAACTGGTATTGAGTATTGAAAGAAGTAGACACACACATTTTTTTTTTTTTTGATTTTTTAATAGTGCACATTCCAACCAGTGCCTCTTATTTAGATCTTTTTTTTTTTGTGTTTTTTTTTTTTTTTTTATTCTTTTTTTTTTTTGGGGGGGAAATTGTTTTTTAAAATTATTTTTTTTTATATTTTTTTTTTGTTTTTATAAATTATTATTTTTTTTTCTTTTTTTTTTCTTTTTTGGTAAACATAGAAATATATAAATATATCAAAAATGCAATTATCACAAAAATAAAAAAAATAAAATCAGATTTTTAACTATTTACATAAAACAAGGGGTAAAGCCAAATTTTGAAGATGCACACCAAAAATTGGTAATGTCAACATGTGCTATGTACCATCATGAGTGATCAATGGACGTGTTTGGTGTGTGCAATCCCTTCCTCTCACATACTAGAAGGATTTGCAAACACCAAATGCGTCCATTGCGATCCTCTGATGGCACATAGCACATGTTGACACACCGTGTGCATCTTCAAAATTTGGCCTCTAAAAACTCTGTTTTTAAAACATTAAAAACGTTTTTACAAGGGAATGAAGAACATGATCGATTGGGTTTTAGGGAAAAGGGGCTTAGATTCTCCCTAAAACATCGATCATGTTCTTCATTCCCTGCCTCATAGTGACCAGTTCTCTTTGAATATTGAGAATCTGGTTCTCCATCCGGTCAATCTGCCCATTCCAGGCCATGATGTCACCAATTAGCCTCTGGGCACTGTCCGCTGAAAATGGCTCCGCGGCTTCTCCAACCACAACCAGATCATCACCTAAAAACATGTGTAGATAAAAAATTGGTTAAAATATACAGCCATTAATTGTTTACCTTAAGCTGGGTTGTCAGACACTCACTTTCACTTTGTGGGGTGTGTAACTCCACCTGCTCTTCCTCCTCCACATCTAGCCCTGGGCTGGGCTCATCCAGTGGAGCTACGGAGCTTGGTCCAGCGGAGGATACCGAGCTTGGCTGCTCCCTCGAGGACACTGGGCTGGGCAGCTCCAATACTGATGCGGGGCTGGATGGCTCCATCACCGACACGGGGCTGGGGCTGGGGCTAATTGCCCAATCAGGCTGGCGAGGTCGGGGGGTCCTGGGCTGCTCCGCCTCTTGTCTGAGTCTTTGTTTCCCTATGAGAATGAAAAAAAAAAAAAATACTTTTAAGCATAGTGATATTTGAGTTCAGAAATTTGAATATGAAACATTGGTTTGAAGTGGTGTAAAATTATTAGCTGGTTATTACAAGATCCTAGTTTAATACATCCTTAAAATGACTTTTTTTTAGTTAGGCTGTGTTCAGACTGCTGCGATGTGTGAACGCTGCAAATCTACTGTGGTTTCACGCATCGCATGCGCAGTTCGCACTGCCCTATGTGACCTGCTGGGAGTATCAGTGTAAAGTTTTATTGACACCTCCAAATTAGTTCTCATTTCACAGTGCAATCTTTAAACTCGGACAGGAATCGGACCACATGGTGTGAACACCCATGTGATCCGATTCGGCTGTGGACTAAAAAAAGGGCCATGTACAAGTTTGGTCCGGATGCGATGTAAATTCAGCCATACTATATGCATGGCTGAAATCGCATCACACAGAGATCACATGTGATTTGCACTGCAGTGCGGTGCAAATCACATTTGATCTCGTGCATTGCAGCAATGTGAACCTAGCCTTTAACCAAACTGTGATACTGTATATCTTTTGTCCAAGTTTCACAGACGGACACACTCGAATCAACGCCTGGAGTACCTGTGTGTGATTATGTCAAAAATGTTCTATGAAGGCCCAAACTACACTTATAAAAATTTCCTAGTCCAGATGTTGAACCAGCATTTTATCTATCTATCTATCTATCTAATTTTTTTAATTGAGTCTACATTGCACTGAATAAATTTATGAAACTTTAGTAAAAATTTATATCCTATAAACTGAGCGTGACAATTCAGTTTATCATGAACAATACAAAAAAAATAATAACTAATTAAAATCTAATCCAACACCAGATAAATTTACACCATACACAAATTCATGCTATTTACGCCCACATATACGAACAACCATATGCGCCATATTTTCATAAACTACCTACACGAACGATTAATATAAAATCCGCCAGATCTACAGTCACTATCTACACGAACGATTACGATCAAATCCGCAAGTTTTACATACACTATCTACACGAACGCCTACGATCAAATCCGCCAGATTTACATACACTATCTACACGAACCCCTACGATCAAATCCGCCAGATTTACATACACTATCTACACGAACGATTACGATCAAATCAAACGATTATGTCCGACAGTCACGAGAAACGCGGAGTTTACTCACTTTTTTTCAGGACCTTTTTGATGCGGTAATATTGGTCCGGCTCCCTGGACTTGATGTCCGACCATCGTTTCCGCAGCTGGTCCTTTCCTCTTCGTACCCCAAATTTTGTCTCCAAGGCTGTGACTACCTCGTCCAAGATGGCGCTTTTCCGGACATTAGGTTTTGGGTAAGGGCCATGTTCCCCATCATAATCCTCCCTTTTTAAGATAGCCACCATCTCCACCATCTCTTCGAAGGCCATATTGGTGGCCTTATATCTCCTCCTTGCTCCTGAAGCATGGGGCCCATGGCTTTCCTCCGCGCTGCTCACGCTGCTCCTCGAATTTGCATCCGCCATTTTCTACTCTCATACACCCACAGCGTAAGGAGGGTAAAAGGGGCGGGGAAACACGGTCGCAAGGGACGTCAGGGGCGGGCGACGCAGGCGGAGCCTGAGCGCATGCGCCGTATATAAAGCGTTACCGCGAGGCCGTACGCTTGTCCGAACGGGAGCAGCGAGTGCTACACGCGACGGTAAGATAGTTATCATTTTATTTTCGGTTAATTTAAAGCCTGCGTTAGGGATATGCATATTGAATTTTATTCTTATTGATGTTTAATTGATTTCTATGTGGGTTGGTGGTTAAGTGGGCTTGGTGTTTTGTGTGGTAGTGTGGGGGTGGGTGTATAGGGGGGTGGGGCTAGTGTGTGTGTGTGTGTGTGTGTGTGTGTGTGTGTGTGTGTGTGTGTGTGTGTGGGGGAGTGTTTGTGTGTGTGTGTGTGTGTGTGTGTTTGTGTGTGTGGGAGGGGTAGTGTGTGTGTGTGTGTGTGTGTGTGTGTGTGTGTGTGTGTGTATGGGGCAGTAGTGTGTGTAGAGTGTGTGTGGGGGGGGAGTGTTTGTGTGTGTGGGAGGGGTAGTGTGTGTGTGTGTGTGGGGGGGGGGGTAGTGTGTGTGTGTGTGTGTGTGTGTGTGTGTGTGTGTGTATGGGGCAGTAGTGTGTGTAGAGTGTGTGTGTGGGGGGGGAGTGTTTGTGTGTGTGGGAGGGGTAGTGTGTGTGTGTGTGTGTGTGTGTGTGTATGGGGCAGTAGTGTGTGTAGAGTGTGTGTGTGTGGGGGGGGGAGTGTTTGTGTGTGTGGGAGGGGTAGTGTGTATGTGGGAGGGGTAGTGTGTGTGTGTGTGTGTGTGTGTGGGGGGGGGGGGTACTGTGTGTGTGTGTGTGTGTGTGTGTGTGTGTGGGGGGGGGGTAGCGTGTGTAGTAGTGTGTGTCTCGCCTACATTGTCACAATATAGTGTGCATTTGGTCTGACTTTTTTTTTTTTTTTTTTTTTGGTTGTTGTTTTTTTCTCCAGAAAATGCAAAAGTATACTGCAGACCCCTTTAAGGAGGAGGCCTTCCTTTCAACCTTTCTTGATTTAGTGGAGTCGCACAGCAATCTGTGGGATACAAAACACCCCCAATATCCAATCCGTGCTGCCCGGAAGAAGACACTGGAGACAGTTTTGGCGTTTGTGAAAACCCGAGTCCCCCAGGCAGACACTGACTTTGTGAACAACAAAATTAAGAACCTGCGTAGCGTGTATAGGCGGGAGCAAAGAAAGATCCTAGAGTCCCAAACATCAGGATCAGCAGCAGGTCAGGTCTATGTACCTAGGCTGTGGTATTATGACAGGCTGCGTTTTCTGGATGACACGTCAGAAGCCAGGCCGTCACTTTCGACTCTTCCGTCTACCCGTCCCTCCACACTTCCCTCCGCCTCAGGTGAGCCATCCCTGGAAGATCCAGACCCTTCCTTGCTGGACGAAGTTGATGCGCCCAGCTGGAGCCAGGTATATTTTAGTTTCTAAAGTTTGGATTGCTCAAATATTAATGATGTAAAGTTCAATGTTTGAATTGCTTCCAAATCTAGGATTTCATCACAAATTAAATTAGATAGAAGGATACAGTAGTTTACACAAATGTGGCTCAAATCTTGGTGAACTGATGGAAAAATGATGGTGCCAAAATGATAGCCTTTTGTATTTCAAGACAAATGTATTTGCAAGTGAGAACTGTAAAATTGTTAGTGATTGCTGATTTCTAAATATAGACATATTTTAGTTTGTGATTGTTTTGTTTTTTACACAGGATGAGCTCACCCAGGAGGAGGCCGGGACCAGTGGTATGGAGGAGGAGGCCGGGACCAGCCACACACAAGAGCTAGCTGGGCCCAGCAGGAGCCGGACTGAAAGCCAGGTCCCTCCCCTCCGCCTAGCCAGCAAAAAGCCCAGGAGGATGGGCCGTACAGAGGAGGAGTCCTTGGTGCTGATACGGCAAGCCACACAGATTTTGTCCAAACCCCCCAATCCGGAGGAGGCCTATGCCACTTATCTGGCTAGCAAGCTCCAAGAAATGGACAAACCACAAAGAAACTTGTGTGAGGCAATCTTTTTTGATGCCATACAACGGGGTCTGAAGGGTGAGCTCACACCCACCACCAAGCTTTACAACTCAGACCCTACTGCTCCTCCTCCTCCTCCTCCTCCTCCTCCTCCTACCACAACTCCACCACCAGAGGCACAGCCTCCAGCGACGCGTGGAGGGAAGGCTAGACGGAAGAGTCGCAGGTGACTGCCTGGCTTCAGTCTGCTCTGAAAGAAGGCTGTTGTAGTACCACAGTCTGGGGACATAGATCTCATCTGCTGCTGTTCCTGGTCTTTGGGATTCTAGGACCTGGTTGTGCTCCCTATGTACATGCTACGCAGGTTCGGAATTTTGGTGTCCACTCACTTGATGTGTGCCTGGGGGACAAAAGGCTTCACAAACGTCAAAATTGTCTCCAGTGTTGCCTCCCTCTTGTTTTTTTTTGGTTCTGAGGGAAAATAAAAATGTATTATTTCCCAAAAATCTTGTATGTTTTTTTTTTTTTTTTTTCAATATTTTTGTATAATTTTGGCTTAAAAAACAAAGTTTATTTGTGAGTAGGCAGATACATGTCAAAAGACTCTGGGGGTTATTTACAAAACACACGTTCATGTAAATATGCTAACTTCAAGTGCAATTTTTAAAGCACTGCAAGTGCACTTGGAAGTGCAGTCGCTGTAAATGTGAGGCTTAACATTTGAAATGAGGGGAAGCTCTGCTGATTTTGAACATGCAATCATGTGTAAGCTAAAATGCTGGTTTGGGTATCTATCTATCTATCTATCTATCTCTACTTGCATAGTCCTGCTTGGCCCAAAAAAATGCAAGTCCATCTTGTTTCAAACCCCCCACCCAAAAAAAAAAAAAAAATGACAATAGTAGTTCCAAAAATATATAGTAATAGATAAATTCTATTTTTTTTCTGAAATAAATATATATATATATTCTTTTTTTTCATAGTTTTTTTTGTTTGTTTGTATTTTTTTAAATTTGGAATCTATTTTTTCTATAATTGGAAGATTAATCATAGGATGAGGATGAATAAAAACATGTACCGTAGTATAACTCTGTGTGAATATAAGCAGCAAAGCTACTTCACTTTTCTTGCATTACGAAGAAGGAAAGAACGGGCTATATTAAAAAACCACAAAATTAGCAGCATGACGAATATGCTAGCTTCAATACGAACACTAGTTTTACAAGACCGAGCGCTTCCGCCCTGTAAATTCTTTCTGAGTATGCGCGGAACTTAGTTTGACGAACAAGCCTACACACGAGGGGACTGTTCGCTGAAACCAAGTTTCAGCGGACAGTTTTTCGGAATTTCCGAAAAACTTTGTTCAGCAGACTGTTCGCTGAAACTGTCCGCTGAAAGCCCACACACGGGCGGACTGTCCGCCGAAACACTGTTCAGCGGACAAAGTTGGGCGAACAGTCCCCGCGTGTGTACGCGGCCTCAGTTAAAGATATAAGAATACCTGACATCAAGTCAAACAAAAAGAAAAAAGTCAGTCCATAGACCTCACGAGTTGGCATAGTAGATGAAAAACTACTACTTTTTGATTGCCCTGGCGACTTTTATTTCCTTCAGCACCAGCTTATTTTTGCAGGGAACCATTCGGCTTCATGCATAGCTTTGGTTGAGAGGGTATTTTTAGAAGCTGGATGTTTTGTAAAGAAGATTGCAGTTCTTCAGCAGAACGACAGACATATTTAGACCCTTGGAAGTGAAGCAAATTAAAAATGAAAAGCCCCACTGGTAGGTGATTTGATGTTGATGTAAAACTTGAAGAAGTGGCTTCAAAGCTTGACGCTTAGAGATGATGAGCTGAGATAGATCAGTAAAAAGTTGATAGGCATGTCCCTGGAAAAACAGTGAATCTTTTTCTCTAGCTGCAGCTAGAAGTTATTTTTTGGTACAGAAATAGTGAAATTTGGCAATAATATCGCACGGTGGTCCATCAGCTTTGCGAGGTGTGAAGGCTCTATGAACCCTGTCCATCTTAATTCCTTCGACTGGTATGGAAGGCTTTAGTTCTTGAAATAGGGATAGCATAGTGGCTTGCAAATCAGTGACAGATTCAGATATTCCATACATAAGGGTATTGGAATATCGGGCCCTATTTTTGTAATCTTCTAAACGAGATCGAAGGACTAATGCCCTATACACACGGTCGGAATTTCCAATGGAAAATGTGCGATCGGATCGTGTTGTTGGAAAATCCGATCGTATGTGGGCTCCATCTGACTTTTTCCATCGGAATTTCCGACTCCACAAAGTTTGAGAGCAGGGTCTAAAATTTTCCCACAACAAAATCCGATTGTTTAAATTCCGATCGTGTGTAGACAATTCCGACGGACAAAGTGCCACGAATGCTCAGAATAAATGAAGAGACCACAGCTATTGGCCCGTTTATAGTCCCGATGTATGTGTTGTACGTCACCTCGTTAAGAACGATCGGATTTTCCGACAACTTTGCCCAACCATATGTATGCAAGGCAAGTTTAGCACAAAATCCAACAGAAAAAATCTGATGGATTTTGTTGTCGGAATGTCCGACCGTGTGTACAGGTTTTACTCTTTGAGGTTTTCAAATTTAACTGCATAAGTCTGGGTGTTATTTTCAAGTTCATAAACCGCAGTTCAAGATTTGTAGTGCGTTGGCCCAATTCTCTGATTTCCCTAGTCAGACTGTCTGTAATATGATCTGTTTAAGGGCTTTGTGAAGCATTTTTTAAAATTGCCTCAGAACAGAAGAATGAGCAGGGTCTGTAAAAAATGTCATTTGTGAAGTTTGTATATCTGAATCTGAGTCATATTCCCCCTGTGTTGTCACAGACACTGAGTATGAGGTAACAGGAGGAGGGGATGAAGCTAGTGCCATTCTGACTGAAGCCTGAGGCAGCACTGCTTTGTTGTTTTTTGGCTTAATTTTCAGGCGAGAACTTCCAAGTACCACCCCTTCCCGCTGAGCATACGCAGATGTGTGTACTTGGCTTCCAGGGGTTATACCGGGATGATGCCCGCACCTGCAGGCATCATCCTATTACCATTTTTCACAGTGGGTCGGATGCCTGCGGCTGCTGGGCAGGTACTGGAATGAAGCCGTAAGCGGCTTCATTCCAGTCTCCTAATGGTAAACATGGAAGCGACGTCATGACGTCACTTCCCGTTTACTTGGCTGCCAATGGCGCTGGTTTTAAAAAAATATACAGTATTCAGAATCACTGTTTTCGGTGATCTGAATATATTGAAGCGTAAAGGAGGGATCGGGGGTCTTTTAGACCCCCGATCCCTCCATAAAGAGTACCTGTCACCACCTATTACTGTCACATTTTTTTAAAAAACTATTTATTATTTTAAAACAAAGAAAAAAATTTAAAGCGCCTGCCATCCCCACGAGCTCGCGAAGCAAAGAAAACGCATACGGAAGTCGCGCCTGCATTTGTAAACGGTGTTCAAATCACACATGTGAGGTATTGCTGGGATCGTCAGAGCGAGAGCAATAATTCTTGCACTAGACCTCCTCTGTCACTCTAACATGGTAAACGTAAAAAAAAATGTAAAGCGTCGCCTATTGAGATTTTTAGGTACCATAGTTTGTCGTCATTCCACGAGTGCGTGCAATTATAAAGTGTGACATGTTTGGTATCTATTTACTCGGCGTAACATTATCTTTCACATTATGCAAAAAAATTGGGCTAATTTTACATTTCATTTTTTTTATTCATGAAAGTATCCCTTTTCCCAAAAAGTTGCGTTTAAAACACTGCTGCGCAAATACCGTGTGACATAAAATATTGCAACAATCGCCGTTTTATTCTCTAGAATCTCTGCTAAAAAAATATATATAATATTTGGGGGTTCCAAGTAATTTCCTAGCAAAAATATGGATTTTAACTTGTAAACACCAAATGCCAAAATAAATGAAAGGGTTAAGTGGCAGGGGTTATTAGCAGACAGAGTAACAATATTTACTGGGTGAAGCTGAGCCTGGACACGGTATAATACAGCATAAACATCCCTTCAGGAGCAGAGCTCTAAGCTGGCATGTCTGCTCCGCCCATGCGCCCCAAGAACTTTATTTTTTTTCAAGTTGTTATGGGTAAATTTCTGCTTTAAGCTTTGACAATAAAACTGTCACGATCAAGGGTCAGGCTCGAAGACCAATTGCTATAGCAGTTGCAGTACTACCACTAACCAGCAGGATAGGAACACAGGCAGTAACTCTGGCAGATGACACTTGCTCACCTGAGGTGCGGAGTCTAAGTACTAACCGGTTTTCACCAGAGCTCCAGATGGTGGAGATGGATTTAGCTGCGTGTTAGTACCAGGTTGCGGTCCTCAGGATCGCCCCACCAGGAGGTGAGCAAGCCAGGGTTCAGTAGCGGATGAGCAGGTGAGGATCAAACAGAAGCATGGTCTTTAAGCAAGCCAAAAGGTCGGTAATGAGTAGTTGCAGGTTGGGATCAGGCAGAAGCATAGTCGTGAAACAAGCCAAGGGTCGTAAATGAGTAGTAGCAAATATAAGCGGCAGCAGGGAAGACAGGAGCGAGATACAGGCTAGAGATAGCACAATATTCTGGCAAGGAGGAAGTGCAGAGACATGGCTTATATCAGGAAGTTCATGGGAGGAGCAAAGAGTTCAAGGTTTAGCTGAAATCAAGGTACAAGGCAGGGTTGTCTAAAGGATCTGACAAGGCACTGTCCAGCATCTCAGATAGCTCAGAGAGAAGATTCATTGCCAGCCAAAGCTGAGGTCCCGGGTTCAAGTCCAGGTCCTGCCAGTACTCCCCTCCTCCCAGGACGGCCACTGGACGTCTTAGGGCCTGATTTGTGAGGGAACCTCTGGTGGAATTCTCTTGTTAATCTAGGAGCATGAACATTCTGCTCAGACTCCCAAGAATTAACTTCTGGCCCATATCTTTCCCATTTAACCAGATATTGAAATTTGTTCCTATAGATCCTGGAATCAAGAATTTTCTAACAGGTGGAGGGGGTGGAAGAATTCTTCCCGAAAAAGTATTTTCGTGAAAAGGTTTGAGTAAGGATATGTGAAACACAGGGTGAATCTTCATACTGGCTGGAAGTTTTAGGCGAAAGGCGACTGGGTTGATCTGGGCCGAGATCTGGAAAGGTTCCACAAACTTTTGTCTCAACTTTGCAGATGGAACATGAACCTTCAGATTTTTAGTAGATAACCACACTTGATCACCCACATGAATGGTTTGACCATTAGACTGAGGATGAAAAGTAGAAGATAGATTAATCGTTACTCCTAGAGCTGAGCAAAAGCTTTTCCAAAACTTTGAAGTGAATTGTACTCCTCTGTCAGAAACCACATCTTCTGGAATTCGATGTAGTCTAAAGATTTCTCGAACCATCAACTCCGCAGTTTGTTCCGCAGAGGGTACCCCCTTGACTGGTATAAAGTGAGCCATCTTCATGAAGCGGTCAATAACAACCAAGATGGTGGTCATTTCTTTAGAGGGGGGTAAATCGACTACAAAGTCCATAGGGATTGATCCTCATGGTCTTGATGGGACAGAGAGTGGCTGGAGCAACCCCAAAGGAGAAGCTCGGGGTGTCTTATTGCAAGCACAGGCCAGGTACGAGGCTACATAACCTTTGACATCTCTTTTGTACCCAGGCCACCAAAAGGAATGGGATAAAAGTTCCTCTGTCTTAGAAACACCAAAATGTCCAGCAAGTTTTGAGTCATGAACCAACTTGAGGACTTCAACCCGAGCAACTTCAGGTACATAGAGGCGATGTGATTTTGTACTCAAGGATGATGTCCATAGGAGGATTCTTGAGGAGTGGGTCATTCTCATACCCTTCCTTGGAGGAGACTCAAGAGTGCTTTAGAACTTGTGGCACTTAGAAAGTTCTTTTGAGGTAGGACTGTGTATTCAGAGTTGTTTTCCTGGAGAGGTCCAGACAACATTCGTGATAAGGCATCAGCCTTACCATTCCTTGACCCAGGTCGATATGAGATAATAAAATTGAACATGGAAAAGAACAATGACCAACGTGCTTGTCTAGAAGACAATCTCTTGGCAGAACGAATGAATTCCAGATTCTTATTATCTGTGAGAACGGTCACAGGATGCTTAGTGCCTTCCAGCAAATGCCTCCATTCAGAAAATGCTTCCTTAATTGCCAGTGAATGAATGAATGAATGAATGAATGAATGAAATACTTGTATAGCGCACAATGCGAACTGAATCGCCTCTAAGTAACTCCTTATTCCCAATACCCCCCCATTACTCTGCAGTACCCCCCATTACTCTGCAGTACCCCCCCATTACTCTGCAGTACCCCCCCATTACTCTGCAGTACCCCCCAATACTCTGCAGTACCCTGCCATTACTCTGCAGTACCCCCCCATTACTCTGCAGTACCCCCCCATTACTCTGCAATACCCCACCAATACCCCGCAATACCCCACCAATACCCCGCCATACCCAGCCATACTCGGTGATACCCTGCAATACCCAGTCATAGACGCCCCCCACCCCTCACCACCCTCCGGTGCTTCTACCAACTCGCCAGTACGATCAAAGCCGGAATCCTTTTTTTATTTCAGGCTTCCCAGCCTAGAGGTGAGATGTGGGGTCATATTGACCCCCAGATTTCACTGTAAAGAGGACCTCTCACCCCATATTCCTATTACAAGGGATGTTTACATTCCTTGTAATAGGAATAAAAGTGATCAAAAACTTATTTTTGGGGAAAAAAAATGTCAAACTAAAATAAATAAAGTAAAATGAACAATAAAAAAAAAAAAAAATTTAAAGCGCCCCTGTCCCCATGTGCTCGCATGCAGAAGCGAACGCATACGTAAGCCCCGCCCACATATGAAAACGGTGTTCAAACCACACATGTGAGGTATCGCCGCGAACGTTAGAGTGAGAGCAATAATTCTAGCCCTAGACCTCCTCTGCAACTCAAAACATGTAACCAGTAAAAAAAAATTAAAGTGTCGCCTATGGGGATTTTTTAAGTAGCGACGTTTGGCGCCATTCCACGTGCATGTGCAATTTTGAAGAGTGACATGTTCAATATCTATTTACTCAGCATAACTTCATCTTTCACTTTATGCAAAAATTGGGCTAACTTTACTGTTTTTTTTGTTTTTTTTTAAGCACAAAACAGTTTTTTCCCCCCCAAAAAAACGCGTTCGAAAAATTGCTGCGCAAATACCGTGTGAGATAAAAATTTGCAACGACCACCATTGTATTCTCCAGGGTCTTTGCTAAAAAAAAAAAAATACATAATGTTTTGGGTTTCTCTGTAATTTTCTAGCAAATAAATGATGATTTTTACATGTAGGAGAGAAATGTCAGAATTGTCCTGGGTGCTCCAGAACGCCTGATGGCGCTCCCTGCATGTTAGGCCTCTGTATGTGGCCACACTGTGTAAAAGTCTCACACATGTGGTATCACCGTACTCGGGGGTAATAGCAGAATGTGTTTTGGGGTGTAATTTGTGGTATGCATATGCTGTGTGTGAGAAATAACCTGATAATATGACAATTTTGTGAAAAAATAAATAAATTAATTTAAAAAAAAAAAAAAGGAAAAAAAAAAAATCTTGATTTTGCAAAGAATTGTGGGAAAAAATGACAACTTCAAAAAACTCATCATGCCTCTTACTAAATACATTGGAATGTCTTCTTTCCAAAAAGGGGTCATTTGGGGGGTATTTGTACTTTTCTGGCATGTTAGGGTCTCAAGAATTGAAATAGGCCGTCAGTCCTTCAGGTGTGATCAATTTTCAGATATTGGCACCATAGCTTGTGGACTCTATAACTTTCACAAAGACCAAATAATATCCACCAATTTGTACTTATTTTTACCAAAGATATGTAGTAGTATAAATTTTGGCCAAAATTTATGAAGAAAAAATTACTAATCTGCTAAATTTTATAACAGAAACGAAGAAAAATTCATTTTTTCGCAGAATTTTCGGTCTTTTTTCTTTTATAGCACAAAAAATAAAAAACTGAGAGGTGATTAAATACCACTAAAAGAAAGCTCTATTTGTGTGAAAAAAAGGACAAAAATTTCATATAGGTCTAGTGTTGCATGAATGAGTAATTGTCATTCAAAATGTGAGAGCACCAAAAGCTGAAAATTGGTCTGGTTATTAAGGGTGTTTAAGTGCCCAGTGGTCAAGTGGTTAATAGGGATGACAAAATGAGACAGTGGAGAATTTACTTTATTTTCTTCGAGAATCAATGGGGACATAGACTGGGTAATAGAGTTGATTTGTTCAGGCAGGATCACATCAGTTGCCGCAATTGTTCTTCTAACCTTGTTAGGACAGTTAACTGCGTAATGCCCAGAGTCTCCACAATATAGACAGAGATTCTCCGAACGTCTTCTTTCTTTCTCCTGAAAAGAAATGGATCTCTTAATTGCATCAACCTGCATAGGTTCAGCTGTGTCAGAATCTGGAGAAACTCTTGGATCCTTCTGAACAAATTGACTAGCAGGGAAACGCATGCCACCATTGCTTCCAAACATTCCCAGCCTCTCCTTCCTCCTTTCTGTAAGCCTCTGATCAACTCAGATACATAGTTGGATAAAGGCTTCAAGATCATTAGGAGTCTCTACTCTGGCAAGCTCATCTTTTACTTGTTCAGAAAGCCCTTGGCGGAACTGACTATTTTTGCGCTGCTGGGTTCCAAGTGGTATCTGCCATCCAGCGTCTGAATTCAGCTGTGTATTCAGCAACAGAGCGTTTACCCTGCCATAAACTATGCAACTTTGCTTCAGCCGTAGCGCAGCGGTTGGGATCATCAAAAACTTGATTCATTGCATCCTCGAAAGTCTGGAAATGATTCAGCATGGCACTGTCTTGTTCAATATAGGGGGAGGCCCAGGCTAGAGCTTCCCCAGTCAGGAGGTTGATAATAAACATTACCTTCTGTCTTTCAGAAATGAATGCAGTGGGTCGCATTTGGAAATAGATGCGACACTGGTTAAGAAAACCTCTGTAATGGTGGTGGTCGCCATTAAACTTGGGTGGGTGAGGCATATGTGTGTTAGTATCATCTCGGGAACATGTCAGAGCACAGATCTCTTCATGCTGCTCCTTCACCACACCTTCCGGTACGGAGAATTTTTCTTGGTAAGGGACATCGAACTCCTGCAGCTCTGCAATTTGCTGCCTGAATGGAGCCACAGCATTTGCTATAGCGGCCTCCATGTTTTGGGCCAGAATATTCTGTCACGATCAGGGGTCAGGCTCAAAGACCAATTGCTATAGCAGTTGCAGGACTACCACTAACCGGCAGGATAGGAACACAGGCAGTCACCCTGGCAGATGACACTGGCTCACCTGAGGTGCGGAGTCTAAGCACTAACTGGTTTTCAACCAGAGCTCCAGATGGTGGAGATGGATTTAGCTGCATGTTAGTACCAGGTCGCGGTCCTCAGGATCGCCCCACCAGGAGGTGAGCAAGCCGGGGTTCAGTAGTGGATGAGCAGGTGAGGATCAAACAGAAGCGTGGTCTTTAAGCAAGCCAAAAGGTCGGTAACGAGTAGTTGCAGGTTGGGATCAGGCAGAAGCGTAGTCGTGGAACAAGCCAAGGGTCGATAACGAGTAGTAGCAAATATAAGCGGCAGCAGGGAAGACAGGAGCGAGATACAGGCTGGAGATAGCACAATATTCTGGCAAGGAGGAAGTGCAGAGACATGGCTTATATCAGGAAGTTCATGGGAGGAGCAAAGAGTTCAAGGTTCAGCTGAAATCAAGGTAAAAGGCAGGGTTGTCTAAAGGATCTGACAAGGCACTGTCCAGCATCTCAGATAGCTCAGAGAGAAGATTCATTGCCAGCCAAAGCTGAGTTCCCGGGTTCAAGTCCAAGTCCTGACAACACCTAGAAGCTAAAAGTTATTATGCACAGCTGCACCATATTCTGTGTGCAACAGTTTTAGTAAATTTCCCCCACAGTGTATTAACCCTTCAGCCCCAGAAGAATTTACCTCCTTCCTGACCAGATAACTTTTTGCGATTCTGCACTGTGTCGCTTTAACTGACAATTGCGCGGTCGTGCAATGTGACTCCCAAACAAAATTTACATCCTTTTTTCCCACAAATAGAGCTTTCTCTAATAAATATCCCCCAAAAATATATAAAAACATATTTTTTTCCTCAGTTTAGGCCAATACGTATTCTTCTACATATTTTTGGTAAAAAAAAAATTAGCAATAAGCATTTATTGATTGGTTTGCGTAAAAGTTACTGCGTTTACAAAATAGGGCATCGTTTTATGGCATTTTTATCAATATTTTTTTTTTTTACTAGTAATGGCAGCGATCAGCGATTTTTATCGTGACTGCAGACACATCAGACATTTTTGACACATTTTTGGGACCATTGTCATTTATACAGCAATCAGTGCTATACAAATGCCAAAACCGGAGAGCGAGTAGAAAGTAGGAAGAAGACCCCAGGACGGCAACGACGATGAAAGAGAAAGCTGGGCTCTTCCGCTAGCAAAAGAGCAGAAGATAGCGAGGAGCCCAGCGAGAAAACCCCCGAAGTCGGAAGAAGACCCCCGGAGCTGCCTAATAAATTACTTTGAAAACCTGTGTTGTGTTTTTTTTTTTATTGACACTTTTTTCCTGCAGGTGAATGGGTAGGGGTACAATGTATTATCAAAGGGGGCTCCCGGATTCCGATAAGCCCCCCGCCAACAGACCCCGACAACCAACAGCCAGGGTTGTCGGGAAGAGGCCCCTGTCCTCATCAATATGGGGACAAGGTGCTTCGGGGTGGGGGGGCAGCAGGGCGTCCCTCTTCCCCAAAGCACCAACCCCCATGTTGAGGGCATTCTGCCTGGTACGGCTGGGGGGGGGGGGGGGGGCGCTCGCTCGCCCGCATCCCCTTTCCTGACCAGCGGGGCAGCGTGCTCGGATAGGGGTCTGGTATGGATTTTGGGGGGACCCCCATGCTGTTTTTTCGGCACAGGGGGTTTCCCTTTAAAATCCATACCAGACCTAAGGGCCTGGTATGCCCCTGGAGGGGAAGCCATGCTGGCTCTATTAGAGAGGCAACATTGTTCCTTCTCTCTCGTGCGATGGCTGCAATAGGACATTTTCCTATTGCGGCCAGCACAAGATGCACAGTGCCCTGTTGCCGAGAACCAGCGTGATGAGATTCCGCTGGAAACACAATCTCGCGGTCAGGTACTGTATGAGTCGGTCACCCTGCACGTCCCCTACATGCAAACTAGGGGGGCGGTGCCCCTGCGCCCCTTATCGAGCGGCCACTCTTGGTGCCTTCTATTTTGGGAACTTGGCAAGCTTTCAGACTACGTCCTTCCTCTGACTGGGACCATCTTATCCTAAAAAATATTCAGTAAGTTAGCATGTGAGTACTACTTTTATTATTTATTAATGGCACTGGCAGGGAAGGGGTTAACATTAGGGGCAATCAAAAAGTTAAATGTGCGCCTGACCAGTGCTTTACTACTGTGGGGGAGGTGCTTGTAATAGGAAAAGGCATGGATCAGTGACCCTGCTTAGCAGAAACACAGGATCCATGTTTTCTGCAGTGACAGAACGGCGATCTGCCTTGTTTACAGGCAAACCTCTGTTCTGCCTGTGTATCGAAGCATTGGCAGGTGCCGACGGACAGAGTCCACCATACCTGCCAATCAGCTACCGCTGTGTCTAATCACATCGGGAGCAGGCCTCTGTCAGCATGCGTGTGCCCCAGACCCAGAAGTGCAGGATCACGTACGTAAGTATGCAATCCTGAGCAGGAGAGCTGACTTGCCACCACATATATTCAGTATACGGTCGGCAAAAGTGAACACAGCTTTTCCAAATGTCTCTCATTTTTTGGAGCACATTCATTAAAATATTGTCCACAACATTTGCCACATAAAAAAGACACAGACAGTGGTAAGATGTAGTTATTGTTACATTTACCCTTTATATAGTGTCAAATGCAGCATTCTCAGTATATTTGCTCTTCTTTTATGTCTGTAGTACCTTCCTAGTATAGAGGAACTAGGAAAATTTAGTTTGGCTTCTCTATACTCAGAGGAGCAGGAGTTGATTGCTTACGGCTGCTCAGTGTTTCACAGGCTGCATCTCTGTTACTTTCACGTGTCTTCTAGAAGATTCTAGAACTATAGAGGGAGGAAGAAAAGAGCAGTCAGCTTGAATATTTATGGGACTTCAGCCAATCCCTAGGAAGGTGTATCCAGAAGGTGTAGAAAGCCCATAAATAGACTGGGGCCTGAGGTAGAAGGGCAATGTCCCTGGGTCCAGTCCTGGTGGAGGAGACCCCTAAGTTTAGCTGGGGGGTATATTCACAAGCTGAAAACATAGTTTTAAATAGGGTCTAGAGAAGCTCACTGGAGAGGGCCAGGAGGAAGTTGGTGGCAAAGAGTCCAGCTGTCCTATGGTGAGTCTGCATCTTCCCTATTAAGAAGAGCCTGGTGGATATCGGCAGGAGGCAACCAATGATCCTGTGCAGGGCAGCCATCAGAACTTTTGGGGCCCCTTAAACAGCTTCAGGCCTGGGCCACCTGGGACCTGACCACCAACATTCCCCAGGGCTTTCTGACTGGCCATCCCACTGAGTCCTTCGGTTCACCCATTTTTATTTTAACACTATCCCCTCCTCCGCTCAGCATCATCCATCCGTCTCCACAATATATCCCCACCTCCGCTCAGCATCATCCATCCCTCTCCACAATATATCGCCACCTCCACCCAGCACCATCCATCCCTCTCCACAATATATCCCCACCTCCGCCCAGCATCATCGATCCCTCTCCATAATATATTTCCACTTCCGACCAGCATCATCCATCCCTCTCCACAATATATCCCCACCTCCGCTCAGCATCCTCAATCACTCTCCACAATATATCGCCACCTCCGCCCAGCACCATGCATCCCTCTCCACAATATATCCCCACCTCCGCCTGGCATCATCCATCCCTCTCCATAATATATCCCCACCTCCGTCCAGCATCATCCATCCCTCTCCATAATATCTCCAAGATTCTGGGCAGGGATAGGGCTATATTGTGGAGAGGGATAGATGATGCTGGGTGGAGGTGGCGATATATTATGGAGAGGGATGGATGGTGCTGGGTGGAGGTGGGGATATATTATGGAGAGGGGTGGATGGTGCTGGGCAGAGATGTTCATATATTATGGAGAGGGATGGATGGTGCTGGGCAGAGGTGGGGATATATTATGGAGAGGGATGGATGGTGCTGAGTGGAAGTGTCAATATATTAGGGAGAGGGATGGATGGTGCTGGGCGGAGGTGGGGATATATCATAGAGAGGGATGGATGGTGCTGGGTGGAGGTGGGGATATATTGGGGAGTAGGGATGAGCCGAACACCCCCCGGTTCGGTTCGCACCAGAACATTTGAACAGACTGCAAATTCGTATGTACTTTAGAACCCCATTGAAGTATATGGGACTCGAACGTTCGAAATTAAAAGTGCTAATTTTAATGGCTAATATGCAAGATACTGTCCTAAAAAGGGTTTGGGGACCTGGCTCCTGCCCCAGGAGACATGGGTCAATGCAAAAAAAAGTTTTAAAAATGTTTTTTCGGGAGCACTGATTTTAATGACGATTAAAGTGAAAAAAAAAGTGAAATATTCCTTTAAATATTGTGCCTGGGGGGTGTCTATAGTATGCCTGTGAAGTGCCACATGTTTCCCGTGTTTAGAACAGTCCCTGCACAAAATGACATTTAACGGAAATAACGTCATTTAAAACTGCAATATGGATGAAAATCATTGAGAAAAATGGCAAGGGTAGCCCCCCCTGCCCATTACCAGCCCCTTTGGGTCTTGTACGCATATTAAGGGGAACCCCGTACCCATATTAAAAAAGGAAATACGTGTGGCCCCCAGGCCCTATATACACAGAACAGCAGTATACAGGTGGTGCAAACAAGACAGGGACTGTGTAGGTTTGTTGTGTTAAGTAGAATCTGTTTGTAATTTTCAACTGGTACATTTTTAAAGTATAGCTCCAGTCAAAAAAACGATTTTTAAGCTTTTTGGAAAACATAGGGAAGGGTTATCACCCCTGTATAATTTGTTTTGCCGTCCGTCTTTTTTCATCTCACTTGCTGTTGTCTCCTCCCGTTTGCAAGTAGGAGACATTTGTAATTTGGATGTTTGAAAGTAGGGGCCTGCCCTATATGCTCTGCAGAAATGGCGGAACAGGGTGTTGGTTTTGCCACAACATTGTAAGCCCTCAAAGTGACTCTTGGTGGGCGCTGAAGCGCCCTGCTGTGAACGATTATATCAAGAATTGTAATTACATGCCATTGTTGAACAGTGGTAGAAAAATTGACCTTTGGTGGTTGTGGTGCTGGTGCCACAACACTATAAGTCCTCACAGTTACTCTGGGTGGGCACAGGAACGGGCCCTCCTGTGAAATATTATATCAAGAATTGTAATTACATGCCCCTGTTAAACAGGGGCTGAAAAATTGGGCTGCTGGCACTGGTGCTGGTGCCACGACACTGAAACCTATCCCATATACTCTAGTTGTAGTGCAGGAATGAGCCCTGCTGCAAAGCATTGCATCAAAAATTGTAATTAAACGCCCCTGTTAAACAGGGGCTAAAAAATTGGGCTGCTGGCACTGGTGCTGGTGCCACAACACTGCAACCTATCCCATATACTCTAGTTGTAGTGCAGGAATGAGCCCTGCTGCAAAGCATTGCATCAAAAATTGTAATTAAACGCCCCTGTTAAACAGGGGCAGAAAAATTGGGCCTTAGGCACTGGTGCTGGTGCCACGACACTGCAACCTCTCCCATATACTCTAGTTGTAGTGCAGGAATTAGCCCTGCTGCAAAGCATTGCATCAAAAATTTTAATTAAACGCCCCTGTTAAACAGGGGCTGAAAAATTGGGCTGGTGGCATCACCCAGAACCAAAAATGTTCTTTCAACATATCAGCGGAGGAGGAAGAGGATAGACAATCAACATAACAGGACAGTCACTCAGCATCAGGCAGTCTTGAAGGGATGTGATATTTCAAAAAAAAAATATTCGGTTACATCAGCTTCAGGTGCTTGGTAGCTGTGGGTGATCCAAGACTGATTCATCTTGATGAAGGTCAGTCGATCAACTGAGTCGGTGGACAGGCGCACCCTGTGATCGGTAACAAAGCCACCAGCAGCACTGAAGGTGTGTTCTGAAAGAACACTGGATGCAGGACAGGCCATTAGCTCAATTGCATACTGTGCAAGCTCTGGCCAGTAATCAATCCTCAAGACTCAGTAAGCCAGAGGATTTTCGGTGGGAAAGGTGTCCAAGTCTAACCTTGCCCCTAGGTATTCCTGCACCATGTAAATCAGATGGTTGCTGGAACCGATCATACCTTGGGGCTGCGGACTAAAAAATTGTCTGAACGCATCTGTCAGACGGCCACCTTCTCCACTGCTCCTTCTGACCGATGCCTCAGCAACACGTTGTCCAGGACTAGGAGTTTGTAACCTCCCAGTCTCTGGGAACGCGTTGCACAGACCTTTCTGCAAGGCCTCCCCGAGATGTCTCATCCTCTGCTCCCTCTGCGACGGCAAGATAAGGTCGGCAACCTTACCCTTGTACCGTGGATCAAGGAGAGTGGCCAGCCAGTAATGGTCCCTCTCCTTCATCCAAAGAATGCGAGGATCCTTCCGCAGGCTTTGCAGGATCAGGAAGGCCATGCAGTGGAAGTCCTCTGGGTCACTAAGGACAACATGATCCGCAGCTACCTCCTCCCAGCCACGTACAAGTCCACGGGTTTCTTGGGACTGTAAATCATCCCTAAAAGACTGCTGCTGCTGCTGCTGATGCTGAGTGCCAGCCTCCACCTCCATGCTGACACAATCATCCTCCTCCTCCTCCTCCTCCTCCCCATCCTCATCCTCTTCCTGTGTGATGGGTGGCACAGCAGGAGCACTGTCTGGATAAAGGGGGCCTTGAGAGGCAAGGAAGTCCTCCTCTTCCTGCCTCTGTTCTGCCTCAAGTGCCCTGTCCATTATTCCACGCAGCGTATGCTCCAGGAGGTAGACAAGAGGTACAGTGTCACTGATGCATGCACTGTCACTGCTCACCATCCTTGTGGCCTCCTCAAACGGTGACAGGACAGTGCATGCATCCCTGATCATGCCCCACTGGCGTGGTGAGAAAAAACCGAGCTCCCCTGACCCTGTCCTGGTTCCGTAGTCGCACAGGTACTCATTGATGGCCCTCTGCTGCGTGTGCATCTGCTGCAGCATGGCCAACGTTGAGTTCCACCTGGTGGGCATGTCACATATAAGGCGGTTCTTGGGCAGGTTCAACTTTTTTGGAGCTCAGCCAGCCGAGTACAGGCATTAAATGATCGGCGGAAATGCACACAGACTTTCCTGGCCTGCTTCAGGACATCCTGTAAGCCCGGGTACCTGCCCAAGAACCGCTGCACCACCAGGTTAAGGACGTGAGCCACAAAGGCACATGGGTCAGTTGTCCCTGTCGGAGGGCGGAGAGGAGGTTGGTGCCATTGTCGCAAACCACCATCCCTGGCTTAAGCTGGCATGGCGTCAACCACCTCTAAGCCTGCCCCTGCAGAGCTGACAAAACATCTGCCCCAGTGTGGCTCCTGTCCCCCAAACAAACCAGCGCAAGCACGGCATGGCATTGTTTTGCCTGCGTACTTGCGTAGCCCCTGGAATGCCTACGGAGCACCGCTGGTTCTGAGGACAGAGCACTGGAAGTGGCCATGGAGGAAGAAGAAGAGGAGGGGGTGGAGGAGAGAGGTGTGTCACAACCAATAGTAGCATTTTGGAGGCGTGGTGGCAGAACAACCTCCAACACTACTGCACCTTGTCCTGCATCCTTCCCAGCTGCCAGAAGAGTGACCCAATGGGCCGTGAAAGACAGGTAACGTCCCTGTCCATGCCTACTGGACCATGAGTCAGCGGTAATATGCACCTTACCGCTGACCGCCCTGTCCAGTGAGGCAAGGACATTGCCTTCCACATGCCGGTAGAGAGCCGTAATCACCTTCCGTGAGAAAAAGTGGCGTTTGGGGACCTGCCACTGAGGAACCGCACATTTTACAAACTCATGGAAGGGGGCCGAGTCTACCAACTGAAAAGGCAGCAGTTGAAGTAATAGCAATTTAGCCAAGCTAGCATTCAACCGCTGGCCATGTGGATGGCTGGGAGTGAACTTCTTTCGACGGTCCAGCAGCTGGGGCAGGGACATTTGCCTGCTATAATCGGACGTGGGTGTACTGCTAGCAGAGTGCCCAGAAGCACTTGGCTGTCACACACCTAATTCTACACCTTCATTCCTCTCAGAGCAGGTTTCAGAGAGGACTGAAGGTCTAGTGGGGTTGGAGATCCCAGCTGAGGAGCAAGGAGAGGTCCGCTTTGTTCTTTGGTGTGGGTCTTTGATGTACGCTTGCCAACGAGCTGCATGGCAGGTCAACATATTGTATGTCTGGTCAAGCATGTGGTGCCCAAGCGGCTGATGTTTTGGCCACGCGAGATACACTTGAGACATATGTTGCAAATAGCAGCGGTGTGATCTGATGCACTAGTCTCAAAAAAGGCCCACACCAAAGAAGTTTTAGAATAACGCGCAGAGGCAGCGCCCTGCACAGGCGGAGCTCTGCGGTGTGATTCAGTCGGTGTGCTGCCCCTAAGCTGGCCCACAGAGGGCATCCTGCCTCGTTGGACATGTGCCTCCTCTCTCCTACCAGGCAACCACGTGGAGTCAGTGCCCTCATCATCCCCTCCCTCTTCATCGCTGAAGCAAACCTGGCAGTATGCTGCAGCTTGTGGAACATGACTGCCAGGTTGCTGTCCTTCTTGAGCATCCCCTCTCTCTGCGCTCACGCTACTGCCTTCCTCTAGCTGAGTATCATCATCAGAGCCTACAAAACACTGGGCATCCTCCTGGAGCATGTACCCAACACTGTGCTCAAAGAGTTCAGGAGAATCCTCAGGAGGACGTGGTGGGTCTAGGGAAGGAGTCACTGATAATGACATTGAGAGGAGGGAAGACGATGCTTTGGCAGCTGCTTTGCTGGTACCCTGAGCCTGGGTGAGAGAGGATGAGGAGGATGAAGAGGGCTTGGTCATCCACTCTACCAAGTCTTCGGCATTTTGCGGCTCAACATGTCCAGCTGCCGAAAAGAAGGACATGCTGATGATGACGCTGCACCGTGTCCACGACCAGCACTGTTGTCTCTAGACACAGAGCCTGCTTGCCCTCTTTTATCGGCTCGCTCCTGTCTGCCTCTCCTTGCTGGCCTTCCAGATATGGTAATGGCCTGAAGGGAGATGGGAAAACCAGCAATTGGGTAGTGTATATTGTGCTAGAGACACACACAACACCCACTAACTTCTGCAGATGGCAGATGGCTCAATTAGAGAAGAGCTATGTAGGTGGATATATACAACTGACTGCAAGCTCTATTTAAAAAGAGCAAGATAGCTAGCTATATAGGTGGATATAGCGGTGTATACTGCGGTCAGGGCACGCAGACAGCACGCACAATCTCCTACAACTGACTGCAAGCTCTATTTAACCACTTGACCACTGGGCACTTAAACACCCTTAATAACCAGACCAATTTTCAGCTTTCGGTGCTCTCGCATTTTGAATGACAATTACTCAGTCATGCAACACTGGACCTATATGAAATTTTTGTCCTTTTTTTCACACAAATAGAGCTTTCTTTTGGTGGTATTTAATCACCGCTGGGTTTTTTATTTTTTGTGCTATAAAAGAAAAAATACCGAAAATTCTGTAAAAAAACGAATTTTTCTTTGTTTCTGTTAGAAAATTTAGCAGATTAGTAATTTTTTCTTCATAAATTTTGGCCAAAATTTATACTACTACATATCTTTGGTAAAAATAAGTACAAATTGGTGGATATTATTTGGTCTTTGTGAAAGTTATAGAGTCCACAAGCTATGGTGCCAATATCTGAAAATTGATCACACCTGAAGGACTGACGGCCTATTTCAATTCTTGAGACCCTAACATGCCAGAAAAGTACAAATACCCCCCAAATGACCCCTTTTTGGAAAGAAGACATTCCAAGGTATTTAGTAAGAGGCATGATGAGTTTTTTGAAGTTGTCATTTTTTCCCACAATTCTTTGCAAAATCAAGATTCTTTTTACTTTTTTTTTTTTTTCACAAAATTGTCATATTATCAGGTTATTTCTCACACACAGCATATGCATACCACAAATTACACCCCAAAACACATTCTGCTATTACTCCCGAGTATGGTGATACCACATGTGTGAGACTTTTACACAGCGTGGCCACATACAGAGGCCCAACATGCATGGAGCGCCATCAGGTGTTCTGGAGCACCCAGGACAATTCTGACATTTCTCTCCTACATGTAAAAATCATCATTTATTTTCTAGAAAATTACATAGAACTCCAAAACATTATATATGTTTTTTTAGCAAACACCCTAGAGAATACAATGGTGGTCGTTGCAACTTTTTATCTCGCACGGTATTTGCTCAGTAATTTTTCGAATGCTTTTTTTTGTGCTTAAAAAAAAAAAAAACACAGTAAAGTTAGCCCAATTTTTGCATACTGTGAAAGATGAAGTTACGCTGAGTAAATAGATACCTAATATGTCACTCTTCAAAATTGCACACGCTCGTGGAATGGCGGCAAACGTCGCTACATAAAAATCCCCATAGGCGACGATTTACATTTTTTGTACTGGTTATATGTTTTGAGTTACAGAGGAGGTCTAGGGCTAGAATTATTTCTCTCGCTCTAACGTTCGCAGCGATACCTCACATGTGTGGTTTGAACACCGTTTTCATATGTGGGCGGGACTTACGCATGCGTTCGCTTCTGCATGCGAGCACATGGGGACAGGGGCGCTTTAAAAAAAACATTTTTTTTTATTGTTCATTTTACTTTATTTATTTTAGTTTGACATTTTTTTCCCCAAAAATAATTTTTTTGATCACTTTTATTCCTATTACAAGGAATGTAAACATCCCTTGTAATAGGAATATGGCATGACAGGTCCTCTTTACAGTGAGATGTGGGGTCAATAAGACCCACATCTCACCTCTAAGCTGGGAAGCCTGAAAAAAAAAAAAGATTCTGGCTTTGATCGTATTAGCGATTCGGTAGAAGCACCGGAGGGCGGAGGGCGGCGGGAGATGTCTATGGCTGGGTATTGCAGGGTATCACCGACTATGGCTGGGTATCTCAGAGCATGGTGTTGCAGAGTACTGCGTTGCAGAGCATTGCAGGGTATTGGCGGGTGTTGCAGAGCATTGCAGAGTGTTGCAGGGTATTGGCGGGTGTTGCAGAGCATTGCAGAGTGTTGCAGGGTATCGGCGGGGGTTGCAGAGCATTGCAGAGTGTTGCAGGGTATCGGCGGGGGTTGCAGAGCATTGCAGAGTGTTGCAGGGTATCGGCGGGGGTTGCAGAGAATTGCAGAGTGTTGCAGGGTATTGGCGGGTGTTGCAGAGTGTTGCAGAGTGTTGCAGGGTATTGCAGAGCGTTGCGGAGTGTTGCAGGGCATTGCAGAGTGTTGCAGGGCATTGCGGAGTGTTGCAGGGCATTGCAGAGTGTTGCAGGGCATTGCAGAGTGTTGCAGGGCAATGCAGAGTGTTGCAGGGCAATGCAGAGTAATGCAGAGTATTTGCAGGGAATTGCAGAGTAATGTAGAGTATTTGCAGGGAATTGCAGAGTAATGCAGAGTATTTGCAGGGAATTGCAGAGTAATGCAGAGTATTTGCAGGGAATTGCAGAGTAATGCAGAGTATTTGCAGGGAATTGCAGAGTATTTGCAGGGAATTGCAGAGTAATGCAGAGTATTTGCAGGGAATTGCAGAGTAATGCAGAGTATTTGCAGGGAATTGCAGAGTAATGCAGAGTATTTGCAGGGAATTGAGGGGTTAATTTTCGGTGAGCAGCGATGTGGGCACTGCAGATGCAGCCCACATCGCTGTTGACACCGATCTCTTCCCCCTCCGCTGTACCGATCGGTACAGAGAGGGGAGGGAGGAACCGGCGTCATAACATGACGCCGGCTTGTTTACAAGTGATCACTCCGTCATTTGACGGAGCGATCACGTGGTAAACGGCCGCGATGAGCGGCCGTTTACCGTGATTCGTGATGCGCCGGGTCCACTGGACCCAGCGGTCACGGATGCTCTCGTGTGCGCGCCCCAGGGGGCGCGCGAGAGCAGAATTCTGGGAGGCCGTTAATTAACGGCCTCTCAGAGTTAAACAACCGCCCTGAAGCCGTTAATCGGCAATGGGCGGTTGTTAAGTGGTTAAAAAGAGCAAGATAGCTAGCTATATAGGTGGATATAGCGGTGTATACTGGGTTCAGGGCACGCAGACAGCATGCACAATCTCCTACCACTGACTGCAAGCTCTATTTAAAAAGAGTAAGATAGCTAGCTATATAGGTGGATATGGCGGTGTATACTGCGGTCAGGGCACACAGACAGCACGCACAATCTCCTACAACTGACTGCAAGCTCTATTTAAAAAGAGCAAGATAGCTAGCTATATAGGTGGATATAGCGGTGGATATAACGGTGTATACTGCGGTCAGGGCATGCAGACAGCACGCACAATCTCCTACAACTGACTGCAAGCTCTACTTAAAAAGAGCAAGATAGCTAGCTATATAGGTGGATATAGCGGTGTATACTGCGGTCAGGGCATGCAGACAGCACGCACAATCTCCTACAACTGACTGCAAGCTCTATTTAAAAAGAGCAAGATAGCTAGCTATATAGGTGGATATAGCGGTGTATACTGGGTTCAGGGCACGCAGACAGCACGCACAATCTCCTACAACTGACTGCAAGCTCTATTTAAAAAGAGTAAGATAGTTAGCTATATAGGTGGATATAGCGGTGTATACTGCGGTCAGGGCATGCAGACAGCACGCACAATCTCCTACAACTGACTGCAAGCTCTATTTAAAAAGAGTAAGATAGCTAGCTATATAGGTGGATATGGCGGTGTATACTGCGGTCAGGGCACGCAGACAGCAGGCACAATCTCCTACAACTGACTGCAAGCTCTATTTAAAAAGAGCAAGATAGATAGCTATATAGGTGGATGTTTTTATTAAATTTGACTGCTACCAAACATAACTTATGACATAACAAACTTTACAAGGTTACATAACAAAAGTAATTTAACATTAACTTAATTACTTAGCGCCACTTTGCTTACATAACGGAGACAAAATAAGATCCCGTACTTGGTCATCAAACATACTGTCAAAGACCTTATCCCAGTCACTATGCTCCTTCTTTTTCTTGCCAATAATTTTACTACTACAACCAGGTATAGGACCTTTTTCCTCACCCAAACCTTCCCTTATTTCTTTATCCTGAGCTGCACCAACCTCCACTTCCATCACCTTACTATTCCCTTGCTCATCCCCCGATACTGACGAATCTGAGGATTCAACCCCTTTACCTGGAAGACGACACGGAGAGAGAGAAGCCGGGCCAGGAGATCTAAGGGGGCTCCTACTCCGGGAGGAGCTCCTTACTGGTTCCGGCTTCTGACGTATCGACCCTCTTCTCAAAACCCTTCCTCCCCTCCCCCCTGCCGGACTCCGTCCCCGACGGGCCAGCACTTTGCCACTTGGGGTACTCCCAGCAGGAGGAAGAGCAGGAGAGATACATTTGTCCCCAGAAACCTTCACTGTAGAGGCAACCTCAGGACAAGCTACACCTTCCATTGGTACATTCAATTCAGATGACCCCCCATCTCCAGGCACATCAGCAGTACCAGGGGTCTCCTCAACAAGAGGGGTTTTAGCTGCCCCTGAAGGTTCTCTCCGTGCCTCCTCGGCCACATTCTGTCTTTCACCCACATTTCCCCTTCCGGGCCTAGGGGGGGGGGCTTCCCCTCTGGATTGACCACCAGACAGGCCATCACCCCTATAGGCCTCAGGACACCTACTAAAGGGGTGACCCATTTGTCCACACAGGTTACAACAAATCAGGCCGCAAGCTTCACCAGAGTGACCAAACTTGTTGCACCTTATGCATCTCACTACTGTAAAGTCCGCACTTAGATGGGTCTGACATCCACATTTAAAGCATCGCCTGGGTTGTCCTGGATAGAACACCAGGATTCGGTCTCTTCCAATAAACGCACTACCGGGAACATGTGCTACCGTATTCCCAGCTCTCCGCAACCGAATCCTGGTGTTCCACGTCCCAGTCCAAACCCCGCGCTCATCTAAACTCTTGCTCAGGGGACACTGCAGTTGACCATGCCTACTTAGCCATGTCGCAATGTCCTCTGGCGGCAAACTTTCGTTCCTCACCAAAATTGTTAGACTCTTCACATCTTCCTGCCGACTCAGAGGGATGATCCTGAAGCCTTTCCAGGGATCCGTCCCCCTAATCAGGCCAAAGCAAGTGATGAAAATTTCCATAATCACAACATTGGTAAAGCTTAGATCAAAATCAGGAGATCCCGCGGGGTGAATGACCGCAAAGATCTCGCTGACCTTGATGCCCAATGACAAAACCATGTCAACTACCTGACCTCTACTGGGGCATTGACCCACTCCCTCCCATCTCAGTTGCACCACATTACGGCGCTTGCGCTCCGGACCACCTGTACCCCGAGACCACGAATTGGCTCCGGAGAATTGGTCAGTCGGGGGGACACGAAAATTACCGGCACCAAACTGATTGTACAGGTGGTCCAGAGACACATTTGAACCAGCCACGTTCGCATAAGAGCGCTTCTCCCCTAGCGCATTTAGGAGCCTGACCTCCGGTGAACCCCTTAAAACAGGCCTGGGGGAGGACACCCCCTCCACAGGACCTGAATGAGCGGCACCAACCTCCTCAGTTTGTCTATCACCTTCTACCTCCATATTCTCTTGCCGGACTACTGGAGAGCTCACCTCCAAGTCATTTAATGGCTGGTCACATATGAGAGCATCCAGGCTGTCCGACTCACCCACCTCCGTATGTGCCCCACAGGAATCCATCTCAACCTGTCCCTTATTGTTCTGCTGGGACTCCTCCAGATGTCTGATATAAGCCATTGCCGGACTGTTGTCCCCTAGATCGCCCATAGGACAATCACCCCATGCTGACACCTGGCCAGGTTGAAAATTATCAGGCTCCTCCATACAGGCATTACTTACTCCACCCACTTCCTCCTGCTGGGCCGTTCCGCCGGAAGTCACCGACCGGAAATGCTCCATGCGGACGACTTCCGTTTCCAGGCAGCGCGTCACTTCCGGCACGACCACAGCTTTCCCGCCCATAGAAACCGCGCCAGTCTTTCCCGCCAAACATTCGTTCACTTCCTGTTTGCCACCACCTCCTCTCCCAACGCGGGAAGACGGCGTCTCACTAAGCTGTGCCGCCATTACCTTACTGCTGGCCGTTACTGTATTTCCTACAGCAATGGCCATGCTGGCTTGAACCTTTTTCCCACCCTCACCCTTAAGTCCTTTCCCCTTGCCCTGGGACCGGCTTGCAGCAGCGGCAGCCGACAAAGCCACTGACGGCGTGCCCTGCCCGCAAACACCGGCTGGGTTCACCAGGGGTTGACAAGGTAAGTTCATTGTCTTTTTATCTTCCTCTAGTCTCTTAAGCTGTACTACCAAGTTTTGCTTCCCCCTCAGACCTTGGCTCGGTACTGCTTCACTGGAGTCTGCCATTACCACCGGGACCACAGCCCTGCTTGCAGGCTGAGAACCCCCAGGTTTACCGAAACCCTCCACAGTATTACCTGAGCCCATGGTCATAGGTTTAGAGTCCATCACGCCATCCTGGATTTGTTTCATCCTCTGACCCTGGCTCACAACCGCATCACTGGAGCTCACTGCTACCACTGGGATCGCAGCCTTGCTTGCAGGCTGAGTACCCCCAGGTTAGCTGGGACCCTCCGCGGTGTCACCTGAACCAGTGGTCGTGGGTTTAAAGTTCATACCATTACTCTCCACAACTGTCACTTTTGAAGTCAAAACATTCGGTTTCTTTTCCTCCTCTGCTGACACCTCATCTTCTGAAAGGTCCGCCGCCTCTATCATGGGCTCTACTGTCTGCGATAGACGTTGTTTATGGCGCCTTGCCGCCTTGGACCCTCCATCTACATCTGCCTCTCCACGGGTGTCCTCCATAGAGGGATCTCCCATCTCTCCTTCAGGCGTTGCGGCTATGGTTAAACGCTGCTTGCGGCGTCTTCCTGCTTGAGTGCCTTCCTCACACGCCACTCTCATGACCTTATCTATACCCAGTAAAAAGTCTTTCTCGCTTGAAGCACTTTCAATTAGGTTTGACAAAAGCCCACTAAGCATGTTACACTGCTTTTTCAGCCCATCTATGGCAGCTTTAAAATCTGGTCTCTTTCCGACACCCGATCTGTCGCGTCTATTCCTCAGCTCAGCCAAAATTTTCATTTTTTCGCAGTAACAGCGAGAAGCCTTTACCATTAAGCTCTTGGCTTTCCTTTTCCTCTCCGCAGATTTCTCCACGTCTTCTCCTGGCTGTCTCAGGGACCAGTCAACCAAGTCAAGCTGGTTTTCTAAGTACAGCCTCTCCTCCTTAATGAACTCCTGGAGCTTTAGGGCACCACGCCTTTCCTCAGGCTGAGAAACAGCCACCTGGCCTGGGCTGACTGAAGCCATCAGCTCCCTCTCCTCCTCCACCACTCTGGAAGTCCTCAGAGATCAGAGCACGCAGCCAGCACACACAAGCTCCTACAGCTGACTGAAAGCTCTATTTAAAAAGAGCAAGATAGCTAGCTATATAGGTGGATATAGCAGTGTATACTGCGGTCAGGGCACGCAGACAGCACGCACAATCTCCTACAACTGACTGCAAGCTCTATTTAAAAAGAGCAAGATAGCTAGCTATATAGGTGGATATAGCGGTGTATACTGGATTCAGGGCACGCAGACAGCACGCACAATCTCCTACAACTGACTGCAAGCTCTATTTAAAAAGAGTAAGATAGCTAGCTATATAGGTGGATATAGCGGTGTATACTGCGGTCAGGGCATGCAGACAGCACGCACAATCTCCTACAACTGACTGCAAGCTCTATTTAAAAAGAGCAATATAGCTATATATATAGGTGGATATAGTGGTTTATACTGTGGTCAGGGCACGCAGACAGCACGCACAATCTGCTACAACTGACTGCAAGCTCTATTTAAAAAGAGCAAGATAGCTAAGTATATAGGTGGATATAGCGGTGTATACTGCGGTCAGGGCACGCAGACAACAACCACTACAGAAGAGCAAGAACGCGAAATCGGCCGATAACGAATGGTGTATACTGTGTTGAAGGTACACAGAACACCCACTGACTCCTACAGACGCCAACACACTACACAAGGCCGCCGCGCTGGCGGCCTTATATAGTGTGGGCGTGTACTACACAGCCTAAACTATGATTGGCCACAGGCATCCTGCCTGTGGCCAATCATGGCTCTCCTCGCTGCCGGCGCTGTGATTGGCCAAGCATGCGGGGTCACAGTGCATGCTTGGCCAATCATGAGCCAGCAATGCGCTGCGATGGCGCAGTGCATTGTGGGCCGTGAGCGCCACACAAATTTGGCGCGAACGGCCCATAACGTTCGGTATTCGCTGAACGGGCGAACAGCCGATGTTTGAGTCGAACGTATGTTCGACTCAAACACGAAGCTCATCTCTATTGGGGAGACGGGAGGGATGGACGGTTCTGAGGGGGTATGAAACACTGCAGCTCAATCATGTCAGCTTGTCAGCCAAGGAGAATGAGATTAAATTAAGTCCAGATCGACTACAACACAAGGGGCACAGCAGCACACACTAACTTCACTTTTTTGACTTCCCTCCACGATGCTCGTATCTTCGTGCATGCACCTGATAGGGCTGGGTTACATTCACCACTGACCACACCTCCTGCCCATGTCTCGGCCAATCATATTGAAAACTAAGCTTGTGGCAGCCAGGGAAGGAAGAGGGGAGAGAGCTGGCCGCGATCACCTGCTGGGGGGAGTCAGAAAAGCGATGCAGGCTCACTCGGGCTTGCATTATTATATGATAATCCTTTTTTTGCTATTCTCTATAGCGAGCGAGTGAAAAAACAAGGGGGGCGGCTAGTGAAAGTGATAGAAGGCGGAGGATTCTCCGTCTCTATAGCGGGCACAGGATAGTGGCGGAGCAAGGCTTTGCCCAATCAGGGCATAGAGCACAGTCAGAGCCATGATTGGACTAAGTCATGATGATTTTGCTCAATTATGGCTCAGTGCTCATAGTCCCACCCAGTGCCGGGACAAGGTCATCCAGCGCCCAGGGCAAAGATGCCAAATTGCGCCCCCCCTGTTCCTTAGGGTTAGGCTCAGGGTGCCCCTTACCCCTACAATATACCATTGCGCCAGGGGCAGCCGTCCCTCCTACCCACCCTTTGTCCCGGCCCTGGTCCCACCCCACGCTATAAAAAGTTCCTTCCCACAGGAACCTTTTGCAGTGTGTTGTTGGAGTGGAGATAAATAGAGCAGGGCTCCGTTTGCTACTAGTGAGTTAGTGTGTTATTGTGACTGTAGTGTCAATGTAGTGTGAATATGGTGTGAGTATAGTGTAGTGTCAGTGTAGTGTGGTGTTTATCACAGCATTACATAACATTTAGTGCTGTATACTCCTTTTTTATTTTATTTTTTATTTGGTTACTGTATTTTTATTTTTTTGCTTTTGTCCCATGCCTGCCCCCTTTTTTTAAATTGTCAGCTGCAGTCTGCAGTTTTTATAATTTTTACATTTCTGTCAGCTGCGGTCCTCAATTTAAAGTGCACCAAGCACCACTTTTTTATTGAATATAGTGCATCCAATTACACACTTCCCAGCAGGAGTCAAGTCCTGGGGAAAAAAGTGTGGGAACTCCCACCCAAGATCCACTCCCCCACCAAAAAAAAAAAAAAGGTACGCTCATATGCATATATATTTCACAGAAAATACAGTACAACATTTATTGTAAAGTGCCAGTTTCCAAAAACAAAATAAGTTAACTTGTCAAACAGAATAATCAACACAATGGGTGATGATCTTTCCCTCACAGGGAATTTCTAACACAAATACACCCTGTTCCAAATTCAAATACAGCAAATTAGAAAATATCCCACAAACTGGAATAACGTTGCCCTTGCCGTGCAAGATTATTGGCAACGGATCAAAAAACTCACAGATCGGATCATTCCTTGGATCAGAGTCACGAATCGGATCATTTTTCGGATCAGCAAATAATAATTGAATTTGCAAAAACCTGTGAAAATGTCACCACCATATAGTCCCCACTGCAATATACATCTCCCCCACTGTAATATACATCTCCCCTACTGTAATATCCACGTCATCTCCCCCAATAATATTTTGGCTGAGCATGGAGGGGTATGGCTGGGTATTAGCAGAATATGTATTGGCAGGGTATTGCAGAATATTGTCAGGATAAGTATTGGCAGAGTATTGCAGAGTATTGGCAGGGTATGGCAGATTATTGCTGGGTATTGCAGATTATTGGCAGGGCATTGCTGGGTATTGCAGGGTAAGTATTGCAGAGTCTTGTCAGGGTAAGTATTGGCAGGGTAAGTATTGCAGAGTAAGTATCGGCAGGGTATGTATTGCAGAGTATTGGCAGGGTATTGCAGAGTATTGGCAGGGTAAGTATTGCAGAGTATTGGCAGGGTATGTATTGCAGAGTATTGGCAGGGTATTGCAGAGTATTGGCAGGGTATGTATTGCAGAGTATTGGTGGGGTATTGCAGAGTATTGGCAGGGTATTGCAGAGTATTGGCAGGGTATGTATTGCAGAGTATTGGCAGGGTATGTATTGCAGAGTATTGGCAGGGTATTGCAGAGTATTGGCAGGGTATTGCAGAGTATTGGCAGGGTATGTATTGCAGAGTATTGGCAGGGTATTGCAGAGTGTTGGCAGGGTGTTGATAGGGTATTGCAGAGTATTGGCAGGGTATTGCAGAGTATTGCAGAGTATTGGCAGGGTATTGCAGAGTACTTGCCGGTTGTTTATTGCAGAATATTGGCAGGGTATTGCAGAATACTGGCAGGGTATGTATTGCAGAGTATTGGCAGGGTATGTATTGCAAAGTATTGGCAGGGTATTTCAGAGTACTGGCAGGGTATGTATTGCAGAGTATTGTCAGGGTATTGCAGAGTATTGGAAGGGTATTGCAGAGTATTGGCAGGGTATTGCAGAGTATTGGCAGGGTATTTCAGGGTATTGGCAGGGTAATGCAGAATACTGGCAGGGTATGTATTGCAGAGTATTGGCAGGATATGTATTGCAGTGTATTGGCAGGGTATTACACAGTATTGGCAGGGTATTGCAGAGTATTGATAGGGTATTGCAGAGTATTGGCAGGGTATTGCAGAGTATTGCAGAGTATTGGCAGGGTATTGCAGAGTACTTGCCGGTTGTTTATTGCAGAATATTGGCAGGGTATTGCAGAATACTGGCAGGGTATGTATTGCAGAGTATTGGCAGGGTATGTATTGCAAAGTATTGGCAGGGTATTTCAGAGTACTGGCAGGGTATGTATTGCAGAGTATTGTCAGGGTATTGCAGAGTATTGGAAGGGTATTGCAGAGTATTGGCAGGGTATTGCAGAGTATTGGCAGGGTATTTCAGGGTATTGGCAGGGTAATGCAGAGTACTGGCAGGGTATGTATTGCAGAGTATTGGCAGGATATGTATTGCAGTGTATTGGCAGGGTATTACAGAGTATTGGCAGGGTATTGCAGAGTATTGATAGGGTATTGCAGAGTATTGGCAGGGCATTGCAGAGTATTGGCAGGGTATGTATTGCACAGTATTGGCAGGGTATTGCAGAGTATTGCAGAGTATTGGCAGGGTATTGCAGAGTTTTGGCAGGGTATGCATTGCAGAGTATTGGCAGTGTATGTATTGCAGAGTATTGGCAGGGTATGTATTGCAGAGTATTGGCAGGGTATGTATTGCAGAGTATTGGCGGGGTTTTGCAGAGTATTGGCAGGGTATTGCAGAGTATTGGCAGGGTATGTATTGCAGAGTATTGGCAGGGTATTGCAGAGTGTTGGCAGGGTGTTGATAGGGTATTGCAGAGTATTGGCAGGGTATTGCAGAGTATTGCAGAGTATTGGTAGGGTATTGCAGAGTACTTGCCGGGTGTTTATTGCAGAATATTGGCAGGGTATTGCAGAATACTGGCAGGGTATGTATTGCAGAGTATTGGCAGGGTATGTATTGCAAAGTATTGTCAGGGTATTTCAGAGTACTGGCAGGGTATGTATTGCAGAGTATTGTCAGGGTATTGCAGAGTATTGGAAGGGTATTGCAGAGTAATGGCAGGGAATGTATTGCAGAGTATTGGCAGGGTATGTATTGCAAAGTATTGGCAGGGTTTTTCAGAGTACTGGCAGGGTATGTATTGCAGAGTATTGTCAGGGTATTGCAGAGTATTGGAAGGGTATTGCAGAGTAATGGCAGGGAATGTATTGCAGAGTATTGGCAGGGAATTGCAGAGTATTGGCAGGGTATTGCAGAGTATTGGCAGGGTATTTCAGGGTATTGGCAGGGTAATGCAGAGTACTGGCAGGGTATGTATTGCAGAGTATTGGCAGGATATGTATTGCAGTGTATTGGCAGGGTATTGCAGAGTATTGATAGGGTATTGCAGAGTATTGGCAGGGTATTGCAGAGTATTGGCAGGGTATTGCAGAGTTTTGGCAGGGTATGCATTGCAGAGTATTGGCAGTGTATGTATTGCAGAGTATTGGCAGAGTATTGCAGAGTATTGGCAGGGTATTGCAGAGTATTGGCAGGGTATGTATTGCAGAGTATTGGTGGGGTATTGCAGAGTATTGGCAGGGAATTGCAGAGTATGTTTTGCAGAGTACTGGTGGGGTATTGCAGAGTATTGGCAGGGTATTTCAGAGTATTGGCACGGTATTGCAGAGTATTGGGTAATGCAGAGTATTGGCAGGGTATTGCAGAGTATTGGCAGGGTATTGCAGAATATTGGGTAATGCAGAGTATTGGCAGGGTATTGCAGAGTATTGGCAGGGTTTGTATTGCAGAGTATTGGCAGGGTATGTATTGCAGAGTATTGGCAGGGTATGTATTGCAGAGTATTGGCAGGGTATTGCAGAGTATTGCAGAGTATTGGCAGGGTATTGCAGAGTTTTGGCAGGGTATGCATTGCAGAGTATTGGCAGTGTATGTATTGCAGAGTATTGGCAGAGTATTGCAGAGTATTGGCAGGGTATTGCAGAGTATTGGCAGGGTATGTATTGCAGAGTATTGGTGGGGTATTGCAGAGTATTGGCAGGGTATTGCAGAGTATTGGAAGGGTATTGCAGAGTATGTATTGCAGAGTATTGGTGGGGTATTGCAGAGTATTGGCAGGGTATTGCAGAGTATTGGCACGGTATTGCAGAGTATTGGGTAATGCAGAGTATTGGCAGGGTATTGCAGAGTATTGGCAGGGTATTGCAGAATATTGGGTAATGCAGAGTATTGGCAGGGTATTGCAGAGTATTGGCAGGGTATTGCAGAGTATTGGCAGGGTTTTTATTGCAGAGTATTGGCAGGGTATTGCAGAGTATTGGTAGGGTATTGCAGAGTACTTGCCGGGTGTTTATTGCAGAATATTGGCAGGGTATTGCAGAATACTGGCAGGGTATGTATTGCAGAGTATTGGCAGGGTATGTATTGCAAAGTATTGTCAGGGTATTTCAGAGTACTGGCAGGGTATGTATTGCAGAGTATTGTCAGGGTATTGCAGAGTATTGGAAGGGTATTGCAGAGTAATGGCAGGGAATGTATTGCAGAGTATTGGCAGGGTATGTATTGCAAAGTATTGGCAGGGTATTTCAGAGTACTGGCAGGGTATGTATTGCAGAGTATTGTCAGGGTATTGCAGAGTATTGGAAGGGTATTGCAGAGTAATGGCAGGGAATGTATTGCAGAGTATTGGCAGGGAATTGTAGAGTATTGGCAGGGTATTGCAGAGTATTGGCAGGGTATATCAGGGTATTGGCAGGGTAATGCAGAGTACTGGCAGGGTATGTATTGCAGAGTATTGGCAGGATATGTATTGCAGTGTATTGGCAGGGTATTACAGAGTATTGGCAGGGTATTGCAGAGTATTGATAGGGTATTGCAGAGTATTGGCAGGGTATTGCAGAGTATTGGCAGGGTATTGCAGAGTTTTGGCAGGGTATGCATTGCAGAGTATTGGCAGTGTATGTATTGCAGAGTATTGGCAGAGTATTGCAGAGTATTGGCAGGGTATTGCAGAGTATTGGCAGGGTATGTATTGCAGAGTATTGGTGGGGTATTGCAGAGTATTGGCAGGGAATTGCAGAGTATGTTTTGCAGAGTACTGGTGGGGTATTGCAGAGTATTGGCAGGGTATTTCAGAGTATTGGCACGGTATTGCAGAGTATTGGGTAATGCAGAGTATTGGCAGGGTATTGCAGAGTATTGGCAGGGTATTGCAGAATATTGGGTAATGCAGAGTATTGGCAGGGTATTGCAGAGTATTGGCGGGGTATTGCAGAGTATTGGCAGGGTATTGCAGAGTATTGGCAGGGTTTGTATTGCAGAGTATTGGCAGGGTATGTATTGCAGAGTATTGGCAGGGTATGTATTGCAGAGTATTGGCAGGGTATTGCAAAGTATTGCAGAGTATTGGCAGGGTATTGCAGAGTTTTGGCAGGGTATGCATTGCAGAGTATTGGCAGTGTATGTATTGCAGAGTATTGGCAGAGTATTGCAGAGTATTGGCAGGGTATTGCAGAGTATTGGCAGGGTATGTATTGCAGAGTATTGGTGGGGTATTGCAGAGTATTGGCAGGGAATTGCAGAGTATGTTTTGCAGAGTACTGGTGGGGTATTGCAGAGTATTGGCAGGGTATTTCAGAGTATTGGCACGGTATTGCAGAGTATTGGGTAATGCAGAGTATTGGCAGGGTATTGCAGAGTATTGGCAGGGTATTGCAGAATATTGGGTAATGCAGAGTATTGGCAGGGTATTGCAGAGTATTGGCAGGGTATTGCAGAGTATTGGCAGGGTTTGTATTGCAGAGTATTGGCAGGGTATGTATTGCAGAGTATTGGCAGGGTATGTATTGCAGAGTATTGGCAGGGTATTGCAGAGTATTGCAGAGTATTGGCAGGGTATTGCAGAGTTTTGGCAGGGTATGCATTGCAGAGTATTGGCAGTGTATGTATTGCAGAGTATTGGCAGAGTATTGCAGAGTATTGGCAGGGTATGTATTGCAGAGTATTGGTGGGGTATTGCAGACTATTGGTAGGGTATTGCAGAGTATTGGCAGGGTATTGCAGAGTATGTATTGCAGAGTATTGGTGGGGTATTGCAGAGTATTGGCAGGGTATGTATTGCAGAGTATTGGCAGGGTATGTATTGCAGAGTATTGGCAGGGTATTGCAGAGTATTGCAGAGTATTGGCAGGGTATTGCAGAGTTTTGGCAGGGTATGCATTGCAGAGTATTGGCAGTGTATGTATTGCAGAGTATTGGCAGAGTATTGCAGAGTATTGGCAGGGTATTGCAGAGTATTGGCAGGGTATGTATTGCAGAGTATTGGTGGGGTATTGCAGAGTATTGGCAGGGTATTGCAGAGTATTGGAAGGGTATTGCAGAGTATGTATTGCAGAGTATTGGTGGGGTATTGCAGAGTATTGGCAGGGTATTGCAGAGTATTGGCACGGTATTGCAGAGTATTGGGTAATGCAGAGTATTGGCAGGGTATTGCAGAGTATTGGCAGGGTATTGCAGAATATTGGGTAATGCAGAGTATTGGCAGGGTATTGCAGAGTATTGGCAGGGTATTGCAGAGTATTGGCAGGGTTTTTATTGCAGAGTATTGGCAGGGTATTGCAGAGTATTGGCAGAGTATGTATTGCAGAGTATTGGCAGGGTATGTATTGCAGAGTATTGGCAGGGTATTGCAGAGTATTGCAGAGTATTGGCAGGGTATTGCAGAGTTTTGGCAGGGTATGCATTGCAGAGTATTGGCAGTGTATGTATTGCAGAGTATTGGCAGAGTATTGCAGAGTATTGGCAGGGTATGTATTGCAGAGTATTGGCAGGGTATGTATTGCAGAGTATTGGTGGGGTATTGCAGACTATTGGCAGGGTATTGCAGAGTATTGGCAGGGTATTGCAGAGTATGTATTGCAGAGTATTGGTGGGGTATTGCAGAGTATTGGCAGGGTATTGCAGAGTATTGGCACGGTATTGCAGAGTATTGGGTATTGCAGAGTATTGGCACGGTATTGCAGAGTATTGGGTATTGCAGAGTATTGGCGGGGTATTGCAGAGTATTGGCAGGGTTTGTATTGCAGAGTATTGGCAGGGTTTGTATTGCAGAGTATTGGCAGGGTATGTATTGCAGAGTATTGGCAGGGTATTGCAGAGTATTGGCAGGGTATGTATTGCAGAGTATTGGCAGAGTATTGCAGAGTATTGCAGAGTTTTGGCAGGGTATTGCAGAGTATTGGCAGGGTATTGCAGAGTATTGCAGAGTATTGGCAGGGTATGTATTGCAGAGTATTGGCAGGGTATGTATTGCAGAGTATTGGCAGGGTATTGCAGAGTATTGCAGAGTATTGGCAGGGTATTGCAGAGTTTTGGCAGGGTATGCATTGCAGAGTATTGGCAGTGTATGTATTGCAGAGTATTGGCAGAGTATTGCAGAGTATTGGCAGGGTATGTATTGCAGAGTATTGGCAGGGTATGTATTGCAGAGTATTGGTGGGGTATTGCAGACTATTGGTAGGGTATTGCAGAGTATTGGCAGGGTATTGCAGAGTATGTATTGCAGAGTATTGGTGGGGTATTGCAGAGTATTGGCAGGGTATTGCAGAGTATTGGCACGGTATTGCAGAGTATTGGGTAATGCAGAGTATTGGCAGGGTATTGCAGAGTATTGGCAGGGTATTGCAGAATATTGGGTAATGCAGAGTATTGGCAGGGTATTGCAGAGTATTGGCGGGGTATTGCAGAGTATTGGCAGGGTTTGTATTGCAGAGTATTGGCAGGGCTTGTATTGCAGAGTATTGGCAGGGTATGTATTGCAGAGTATTGGCAGGGTATTGCAGAGTATTGGCAGGGTATGTATTGCAGAGTATTGGCAGAGTATTGCAGAGTATTGCAGAGTTTTGGCAGGGTATTGCAGAGTATTGGCAGGGTATTGCAGAGTATTGCAAAGTATTGGCAGGGTATGTATTGCAGAGTATTGGCAGAGTATTGCAGAGTATTGGCAGGGTATTACAAAGTATTGGCAGGGTATGTATTGCAGAGTATTGCCAGTGTATGTATTGCAGAGTATTAACAGGGTATTGCAGAGTATTGCAGAGTATTGGCAGGGTATGTATTGCAGAGTATTGGCAGGGTATGTATTGCAGAGTATTGGTGGGGTATTGCAGAGTATTGGTGGGGTATTGCAGAGTGTTGGCGGGGTATTGCAGAGTATTGGCCGGGTATGTATTGCAGAGTAGCAGTGGGGTATTGCAGAGTATTGTCAGGGTATTGCAGAGTCGCTGGCTGCACTGGAGGCCGTATGCGCACTGCCCACTGACTCCTGCCAGTGCGTGCCCACGTGTACGGCCGACATCATGTGACCGGTTGCTAGACGCGGAGCGGCCCTAGCCTAGCAACCAGTCACTCGGGTGGCCGAGGAGCGGCGGACTACACACTGAATAGCCTCAGGCAGCTAATGGGAACGGCGTTCCCGTTGTGGAAATAGTACGGAAACGCAGTTCCCATGCGTTCCTGCAGGACTCGAGCCCTGCTTCCCAGTATCTATTAAATGTCAGCATTATGCCCCCCCATCATGTCTGGGAGGCCAACAAGGAGAGGCAGTTGTTCCCATGCCACTATGAGGGGGCCAGCAGGATCTGTATGCACAGGCAAAGGTGGACAGTCCTCAGGCAGGGCACGTTTGTCTCTGTTTAGTGATGTTGTCCATGCTATCCAGCCACAGCATGCAGAGGAGGTGGTCTGGACTGTCTAGGCTGCCTTGCTTTGTGGGTGTTGATTTTATCTTGGAATCATTTTTTTGGTATAGGTTTCATGGGCACAAATAACACCCAAGGACCAATTTTGTGCACCTGTTTGACAGGTGCATATAATTTTTTTTTTTTAAAGAAAGGCCAAGTCTTGCTTTCATCAAATGTACCTCTATAGTGTTACAATGTAAAGGCACCACCAACCACCAAAGCCCAATTTTTCAACACCTGTTGGACAGGTGCATATACTTTACATTTTTTATAGAAAGGCAAATTCTTGCTTTCATCAAGAGTACCTCTAGCCATTCCTTCTCTCTTCAGCGGTTTGTTCTCTGAGCATTCCGCATAGAAATTTTTTCTTCCTTTCACTGGTCTGTAGATCAGAGGCAGCTTCAGTGGCAGAATGAGTTTTACACTAAACCCAAAACCATTCCTTAACCTCCCTAGCAGTTTTCCAAAGTGTGGCTTGGGGTTAAGTTTCAGTACCATTAGCAGTAACCCTAAAGCCCCATACGCACGATCAGATTTTCTGCTGACTTTTTCCTTCAGATTTACCAAAACCATGTAGTACAAGGGCATGCCTGATTGCATACACATTGAAATTCCTAAGGTTTGACCTTCTATTATATGGTTTTGGTAAATCTGAAGGAAAAACTCAGCAGAAAAACTGATAGCGTGTATGGGGCTTTAGCCACACTCAGGATTGCATTGCAGGATCCTGGTGCAGGTTACTTAGCTTGTCCCCAGGATCCTGCGATGTTCCCCCCGCTGTGTCTGCAGGCTGTGTCCTCCATCCAATGCCTTTGTGTTCCAGGCTCTGTTCCCTGAAAGCGTTGCGATGCACGGAGGCAGAGCCCGGGGGCAAATTCAAAAAACAGAAAATTCATAACACATACAGTACAATGTAATCTTACAGATCTTACCGTATGAAATCATTTCACATCCCTTTTGTCCCTAGTGCTTTGTTGAGTGCCCTGCATGTAGTTTTATATTATGCATACTGTTCTTTCTGCCTGGAAACTTGAGATTGTCCATAGTATCTAAAAAGTGTCCCTTTATGTCAAAAGTGGTTTTAGACCGGCTAGAAAGCAGCGATAGTAAATTAGAATACTTGCAGAATTGAGGGATAGTGAATTGTGGGGAAATTCATTTTATTACTATTATTATATTATTATTTTTATTTTTTTTATAGTTATTTTTAAATTATAATTTAGGATTTCATGTTTCAAACTTTATCATACCCGGAATATCTACTAGACTCTTGTTTGGACAGATTTAAGTGTGTTATTGCTAAGAATTACAGGCCTACAATATAAAACGCCAAATTTCAATTGTACCGCTCTGAGAAGCAAAAATCTGACATAATCATACCGCTAGGGTGGTTAATGGCTTTACTAGTAAGCCAGTAATGGTGAAGGTGAAATATGGTATGGAATACAAGGGATACTTGGTCTCTGTGGATGGCTACATGAACATGCAGCCTGCCAATACAGAAGAGTATACAGTATTGATGAGGCATTGTTTGAACATCTTGAAGAAGTTCTAATAATGTATTGTATATAAAAGGAGTAGAAGAGGAGGAAGAAGATGGCAAGATGAGAGAATAGAGCAGTTTCCAAATTAGTTTTGTAAATTTATTTTGAAACTTCTTTTTTGAAGTTATTGTCAGACAACATTTTTCTTAACAAAACATACAAAAACAAACAGATTTTTTTCCAAGAGCACCTCTATATGATTACGGTGTGACAGCACCACCTATGCCCAAAGCCCAATTTTTCCACGCCTGTTATTTTTATCCAAAGTCTGCAAAAGAGACACCAGACTATCTAAAAAAAAATTGTTAATCTTGGAGAGAGTACTATAATTTGGCTTATTCACATAATACCTGCTTACTGTGGTGTAAAAAGTTCACTAAATTGTAACCTCATCATACAGACTAGCTTCTCAAGCCTTTTTTACAAAATAAAGAGAGCTTGCAGGAAAAATCAATTAATATTTCATTATTTTTTCTTTATATATGTTAGTTTTGCTACAGTAGGTTCTATACACGGTACAGATGTGCCACTTTACAAGCAGAATAAGAGGACCCACCAGGCACTATATTTAAAATAATTTTTCAATTTTATTATTTTACTTTTAGCATCATTGACCAGTTCCCGACCAGCGCACGCCGATGTACGTTGGCAGCATGGCATGGGCAGGCATAGTGGCGTACAGGTACATCCAATCTTTAATGCCGCCCTGCCAACACGTGCACGCCACCCTGCCATCACGAGTGTTCTGCCTAGCAACTAGTGGCGCTGATCTCTGCTCCATGTGTTTGGAGCAGGGATCAGTGTTCACTAGTGATGTCCAGTTCATGAACGAATCGTTCTTTTGAACCGGTTCTTTTTAGTGAACTGGATGAATCGATTCTTTTCAGTGAACTGATTCGTTTGAAACAGTTCACTCTGCACTCAGTACATAGCAGAGCAGCAGAGCTGGCAGTGGTAATATGATCCTAGAGTGAGAGAGCTCGGCCCCTCCCTGCAACCAATCAGCTGACTCGAAGCACAGTGACACTCAGGAACTGGATACAAACTTAAAACAAGAGCCAGGAGCACACAGTACACCGAGTTAAAGAATCGAACAGTACACCGAGTTAAAGAATCATACAAGTTACCGAGTTAAAGAATCGTACAAGTTACCGAGTTACCGAGTGAAAGAATCATATCAGTTTTTAGAACACAGTACACTAAAAGAACCATGAGTCACCACCAGTAGAAAACACTACACTAAATCAATGATCAGCTAGCAGTAGCACACTTACAGACTGCTTTATAGACAGAGAGGACAGAGTCAGGATAAGAAGATATCCTCATTCAGATTAATTATTTAACCCTTTAATATTTAGTTGGCTTATGCTAAAGAAGATATTCATGTTAAGAAGGACAGGAATGCCTTCTGGGACATGTGTCTAATTTAGTAGCTATATAACTGAATGAGAGAGCTGTCTAATTTTTATAACACAAAAATACATTTTATCCTGCTTTATGGTAATATTTTTCTGCGTTCTGGTCCTGAGATTTCTATGCCCCCTGGATCCTTAGATTATTATTTATTTTAATTCCTCCAACCATGACCATTTTTAAATAGTGGTATAAAAAATAACAGACAAAATAGGAAAAAAATCAAGTTTTTAATAGAACAATATAAAACTATTTGAAAGTACTGGATAATTACGATAAAAAAAAACATTTATTCACATGCAGATATCAGGGTTGGTGGGGATGGTTTTAGTTTTTATTTTATAAATTTTTTCACTTAACAAGCCCCTATGTGATCGTTTGTTGAAGTGACAGGTTCTCTTTATTGCATATGGGGTCTGGTATATGATTATATGAGTATAGGATTGTGCTCAGTAACCTGGGTAGCAGGTGTTCTGTCAGATCAAGCGATCTATAGGAGCAGCCAATATTGCGACTTTTGGTGATGCCCAAACAGTCGTGTAAATGAAAAGCGTGTTTTTGTGTGTATTTTCTGCATTCTGATGGGCCAACTTCAAAGGTAAGATTGCTAGCTATCAGATTTGTCCGTAGTCTTTACAGTGCATAATGAGGCTCCTTTTACACTTGTGTGACTTATCATGCAACTTGGGACTACAAAGTCGCACCCCAAGATTTCCAATGAGTACCGTTCATATCTGTGGGTCTTCCAGTCACAGCGACTTCAAAGTAGTTACTGCACTACTTTGGTACGATTTTGATGCGACTTGAGGCAGAGACCTCAAGATTACATAAGTATTCCTTCAAGTCACATCAAAATCGCATCAAAGTCACGGTAAAAATCGTGGCAAAAATTGCATGACTTTCAAGTCACACAAGTGTGAAAGGAGCCTAACGATTGGATTTTACTACCGTGGATACTTCGCCTGCACATGGAAGTAAAATACAATCATTTTTCCTGTGCATGCGCTGTAAAGAGAACGGAAAAATATGTCTAGCAATGTTAGCTGTGTAGTTAGCCCATCATATGCACAAAAATCCGCTTTTCATTTTCACAGCTTTATGTGTCACCAAAATTGATGACGCGGCTGATCTTACAGAATAATAGGATTGTGCTACTAGCAAGGAACTAAATGCAAATAAACCTCCCCAGGACCTGCCAGCCTTCTGAGAAGAATCATTCTTTTGATTCTAATCATTTAAGAAGGCTGAGTCAGAGCTTCGGTTCACTTGCTTGTCAGTAGACTCAGCAAGTGAACCGAAGAACCGAAGAATCGGTTCATTGAATCGGTTCATTTCACTGAGTAGTTCGAAATGAACCGATTCAGTTAAAAGATCCGGACTTCCCATCACTAGTGTTCACTAAATGAAAGCCCAGCCCCCAACAGTTAGTAACACACCCCTAGGAACACTTAACCCCTACACTGCCACCCACTGGTTAACCCCTTCACTGCCAGTGTCATTTACACAGGAATCACTGCATTTATATAGCAGTGATTGCTGTATAAATGACAATGGTCCCAAAAATGTGTCAAAAATGTCCGGTGTGTCCGCCATAATGTCGCTGTCACAATAAAAATCACTGATCGCCGCCATTACTAGTAAAAAAAAATTATTAATAAAAATGCCATAAAACTATCCCCTATTTTGTAAACGCTATAACTTTTGCACAAACCAATCAATAATCGCTTATTGCTATTTTTTTTACCAAAAATATGTAGAATAATACGTATCGGCTTAAACTGAGGGAAAAAAATGTTTTTTTATATTTTTGGGGGATATTTATTATAACAAAAGTAAAAAATAATGCGTTTTTTTCAAAACTGTCGCTCTATTTTTGTTTATAGCGCAAAAAATAAAAACCGCAGGGGTGATCATATACCACCAAAAGAAAGTTCTATTTGTGGGAAAAAAACAACGTCAATTTTGTTTGGGAGCCACGTCGCACGAACGCGCAATTGTCAGTTAAAGCAACGCAGTGCCGAATCGCAAAAAGTGGTCTGGTCTTTGGCCAGCAAAATGGTCTGGGGCTGAAGTGGTTAAAATCACTACTCTTTTAAAAACGATCTTTTAGAAGAAAAAATTTTGCATTGATACATGTCCGCCAGGGCAGTACACGGGCCCCTTTTTATGTCCAATAACTTGTATATAAGCCTTCAAAATGGAGCACTTTTGATTTTTCAAGTTCCATCCCATAGACTTTAATAGGGTTTGCAGTTCGGGTCCAAACTTTTGCAATGTTCGAGAGTTCTGGCGCGAACCGAACTCTCTATACTTTGATGGTAAACCTTAGCCTTTTCTATGAGGACTCATAGGTTTTCTTCATGGCAGAGGTAACCTGTTGGCTGCCCCATGGCAACCTGGTGTCTCCACTGGTAGTGATAAAGATGCCCTTTTTATAAAAAAATAAATGAATTTGAACTTTAAAAAATGTGGATAGAGTAAGAGGAGGGTTATAAACTATTTTAGTTTTTTTTTTTTTTTTGTCAAAGGTGTTCCATTGGGGAGATGTCCCCTTACTTTCTGTCCCATAACCACAACAGGAAGTCAGAGAAAATCCCTCTGAAGTGAGATAAATACCTGATGGTCACATGGGTCACCAAAACTAGTGTCCACATTGGAGGATTTCCCTCTATTTATGTTCTGGTCACCACTCAGTATTTTGGCTTTTTCTTTCACGTTCACTTTTGGTAATAACAGTCATTAAGTCAAATAGTTAGTCACTACACTTGCCTTTCTGGTGGCCTGTTTCTTGAATTGCCATCTCTTCACTGCTTGGGGGTTGCTGCAGGTATTAGATCAGTCAGATTGGTCAAATGCCTGTTACTCCCACTACATGCTGTGGTTTTAGCCACGGCAATAAATCGCAATAGGTAGAGGGGAAATAGGTTCTCTGCACACACAGAAGTGCAGTGGGAAGGGGCGGGGAAGAGGCAGTGTTTCAACAAGCAGGCTGCTGCCCACCATCCACCACCACCAACCAGGCCACCTTACAACCACCAGAAAACCCCCCAAAAAAACAAACAGGCTGCCGAAGAGATAGTTATAGTGACTCTACTTATAGCAGGTATGTAATCCTATACCAATTATGTGCTGACAAGGTTACTTTAACAGCTGACTGTATACACAGTGCTTATCAGATGTGTATCACTGTATAAATTCAAACAATACAGAAAGTATAAATACAATGAAGGTGTGGGGAATGACTGCAAATACTCTGTTAACAAAACATGCTATAATACATTAACTGGTAAATATGCCCATGAATATTTAAAAAAAAAAATGCTCTAATGTGGCTTCAGTAAATGTTTTATATAAATCAGTATATCCTGAACTGATATCACAATAGAAAATGATAGATTTAGTAAGACCTGACATTATTAAGCAGAAATATAAATCTATACACTGATTTTTGTCAGGCTAGGGATAAATTGCTATTGTAACCTGATGTATAACATCAGGAAGGCATTTATTATAGAAGGCTTCTTGATCATTGTGACTAGCAAATAGTTTAGACACATATCCATATGTCTGCAGTATACACAGTGCACTTTACACTTACAATAATATTTCATTTTGCAAAGAAGGTTTGCAGCTGATACTTAACTAAAGGAAGCAAGTGCATCCTTCAAGATCACATCGATCCATAAGAACTATACAGTAAACTTCATTAATGTGAAGCAAATGGTAAATGAAGAAAAGTTACAGCCTGACCTTTACAGAAAGGCTATAGACCTTTACAATGTACTTTGCAGAACAGTTCATCACACGGGAGATGGCAGCCTTATCCCAAGAGCCAATTCATGCCCGTTAAGTGTTTTAGTTTGGAAGATGCTCATTATTTATAACATGAAGATACAACGCAGGCCATCTTGACAACACACAAAAATACATGAGTTATCTGTTGGTATTAAACTGAAAAGAAGAAAGATTTGAGTAAAAAAGGGTAAAACAGCAAAACTGTTGCATATACTATATTAATATGTGTAAAGACAATTATGATAAATTGGTATAGGCAATAGAATACTAATGTGTCCTTACCCCAATGAGCATATAAAAAAACTCCTTGGTATTTTAAAGGGTGAATCCTAAATGCAATTATGTATGGATTTTGAACCTTGTGGGCTGAATTTGCCCTTGTCTTAGATGCCCTAACAATAAGCTGTTCCTGACATAATTCCTTTATCTGGCCCTCTGGGAGATTTGAGTTCTACCATCCACCTATGTATGTTCTACGGCAGTGTTTTTCAACTCCAGTCCTCATGGCGCCCCAACAGGTCATGTTTTCATGATTTCCCTCAGATGAAACGGCTGTGGTAATTACTAAGGCTGTGAAGCTGATCAAATTACCTGTGCAAAATAATGTAAGGCCTGAAAAAATGACCTGTTGTGGTGCCTTGAGGGCTGGAGTTGAGAAGCACTGTTCTACATACATCTGTTGCATTTTTACTAAAGCATTGTTGATTATAAAATGTAAAGTGATTTTAAGGTTTTTTTTTGTTATTTAAAATAACAAACATATCATACTTACCTCCACTGTGCAGCTCGTTTTGCACAGAGTGGCACTGAACCTGCTCTTCTGGGCTCCCCCAGCAGCTCTCGCAGCTCCTCCACACATCAGATAACATCCCCGGGGAAGTGCTTCCCCCGAGGGGGTTACCTTGCGGGAGTGCTCCCAAGTCCAGAATTCTCCGTCCATAGCCCTGCCCCCCAGCGACCATGTCATTGTATTTGATTGCCAGCAGGAAGAGCCAATGGCTGCGCTGCTATCAATCTAGCCAATCAGGATACGTGACACCAGCTGGAACTGGTGTGCTCATCCCTGGTGCAAGAAAAAGAGAGTTCAGGTAAGTAAAATGGGGGCACTGGGTGGCTATTGCATCGCAAGAGGTTTTTCACCTCAATGCATAGAATGCATTGAGGTGAAATACCATGAAGGTTTACAACCCCATTAAGAACAATGTTTTACCAAAACTGGAGTTTATTATTACCAAATATAAGTTGGCATTCAAAGACAGGCAAAACAGCTTCATAGCAACAGTGGACAAAGCCAGATGGGTAAGCTGAGACACATATTCCCCATCAGGTCTGCTCTCTCCTTGTGATTGACAGCAGTCAGTGGGTGGATTATTTTGCCATTAGCAGGCTGCTATCTGCTGTCAATCAAAAGGGCCTGATGGGGAACAATTGTCTCTGAATCCACATCAGGCTCTCCTCACCCAGCTGAGAAACTGGTGCTGTGCTGTCTGTGTGACAATTGCAATGGTGGGAGGAAGCTCAGCCTCACTCGGGATGGAGTGTCCATATATTGAGCACTGGCTTCTCTGCACAGTGCTTGCCACAAATTAATGTACCTGTTTACAACAGCCCTTTCACCTGCATCAACATTTGTTGTGTGGAGGCATAATGGAATTCTAAGGAGTGTTGTAGATGCTTTTTTGTATCTACTGTATAACAAAAACGTTTATCTTCAGGTGACAACTGTCTAAGAAGGGAATACACCTCAGTTTGGAGAAATTGGTCAGGAACAGGACAGAAAGTGAAGGGAAATCTTGCAAACGGTACATAAACATAAAAAAAGGATAAACTAACAGGGATTTTACCCTTCTGTACTATATCCAAAGCTAAAATAAGTTTTGGCTATGCATATTGTTTAAGCTTGGCATAAGATATGATACACCAATACATGTTAACGTGATTTAAAATCAAGCTTTTACAGATTTCTGCAAACTACCTTAATCGTCTGCAAAGATGGTAAAAAATAATATTAAAATGAAGGGTATCATTGCGGTTTCAATCAAAATGGTCATACAGTACCATGTATCATTATTAAAATCCATTTAATAGGCACCAATCAAGATGACATACATTCCGGCATAGTAGATAAATGTGTATGTAATTTATTCCAAGGTATTAGAGAATAAGGAATTTTTCATCCTCTGAGAGCTTCATTAGGAGAGAAGATGGAGTTCATCATCAAAGATCTTCATTAACCACAACGATAAGGTTTTGAAAGCCATTATAGCTTACATTTCTACCAGGAGGGGGCATGACCTATTTATGTAATAAAAATAAATTTGTTTGAAAGAGCCAACATTTTTCTGTATGGTGGTAAGTGTTAGTGTAGTAATAAAATGTTAGTGCTGGTTCACACTGGAATGCTGTTTGGTAAACCTGCATTCTGTAAGTTTTCCACTCTATGCTCAAAGCGCGCTGTGTCTGCGATCTGCAGCGAGTATCAATGTAAAGTTAATAACACCCCTAAATACAGATAGCAAATGCAGTGCGTATGCCTGCATTCGATCCAATGGTACCAAAATACTGTGCAATCCGGTTGCAGTGCATTTTTAATAGTAGTGTATGCATTACTTTTAGTGTGTTGCAATGCAATTTTAGCCTATTAAAATGAATGGGCTGAAAATGACTGCACTCATTGCACAAGAATCACACAGGAATATGTGTGCATTTTTTTTGTGATTCCTGGTTTGAACCAGTACTTAAGAATGAAATGCATATCTTTTAGATATTTATTATATAAAAGAGTATTGTTTTTTACTGTTTATGGTTCTAATTCCTGACCCATAATTCTGACTAAGGATCCATTATTTAGAGTTGAGGGGAACTTATGAAACATAATAGTGATGAGCCTATATTTAGCACGATTTTCTAGGCAGAGATATGGACATTATGGGGAGTAGGGATGGCCGAACGGTTCGCCCGGCGGTCGTTTCGCGGCGAATTTCGGCTGTTCGCGGTCCGCCCGATCGGCGGACTATTGCCGCCGTTCGCCCGGCGGACTTCATGTTTACTGTGTAAAAGAACTTTGACCTATGATGACACATCCATCATGGGGTACAGGACAGCCAATTGAGACATTACAGCACATGGACACTTGGACATTCCCCCTAACTTATAAATAGACCCGATCCGGCGGCCATTTTACATTCTTTCGTATGTCACTATAGGGAGAGGATGCTGTGTGGAGCAGGGAGAGACTGCAGTGACCCAAATCGCTAGCTATTAGGTCCACAAAAGTTCTTTTCAGGACTGGTATGGTTAGGTGTTAGGTGTAGTTCAGGATATAGGTTTGAGGCACTGCTGTGCTAGTGATTGTTGCAGCAGCCTGTCTTTTGTCAGTGTAGAGAGAGGGACAGGATGCTGTGTGCAGCAGGGACAGTCAGTTTAATCATTAGCTGTTACTATTAGGTCCACAAAAGTCCTTTTCAGGACTGGTATGGTAAAGTAGTACATGATATAGTTTTGAGTGCTATTCAAGTTATTGTTCCAGCAGCCTGTGTTTTGTCAGTTTAAATAGGGACAGGCAGGAAGCTGTGTGTGGCAGTGAGGGACAGTCAGTTTAATCAGTAGCTGTTACTATTAGGTCCACAAAGGTTCTTTTCAGGACTGGTATGGTAATAGGCTTGTACACGTATAATATTCTTTCTTCCAAATATAGAAATAATATTATACTTGACTGCTGCCCTTCTGCTGCAGTAGTCCTTTATAGGGACTTTATAGGGACTGAGGTACAGTCTGCTAATCATTCACAACCTACTAGTTCCACAAAGGTCCTTATAATGACTGGTAAGGTATAGGGTAATACAGTACATAGGGTTGAGTGAGGTACAGTCTGTTATTCCTTAAGGACTGGTATAGGTCCACAATATATAGGGTTGAGTTGCACTACTGCTGACTGCTGCCCTATACTGCAGCAGTCCTTTATCAGTATAGGGACTGAGGTACAGTCTGCTAATCACAACCTATTAGCTCCACAAAGGTCCTTATAAGGACTGGTAAGGTATAGTGTACTACAGTACATAGGGTTGAGTGAGGTACAGTCTGCTCTTCCTTAAGGACTGGTATAGGTCCACAATATATAGGGTTGAGGTACACTACTGCTGACTGCTGCCCTATTCTGCAGCAGTCCTTTATCAGTATAGGGACTGAGAGTTTTGTCACAAGGTCATTTAAAAAATGACAGGCAGAGGAAGAGGCAGGCCCTTCCGCAGGGGTGGTAGGGGTAGGGCAGGAGCAACAGGCTTGAGCCAAAGTGGGAAGTTGCAGAAGGTGAGTTCAATGACGCACCAGACTTGGTTGAGTGGCTCACTTAGCCTTACTCTTCTGCACCCTCCTCATCCTCTCGATCTGCACCCTCTTCTTCACTCTCTGCTATGTGCACCCCCAAAGACACTACCACCAACAACACCACCACCACCACCACCACATACCTTCCGCTTGAGTCACAGGAATTATTTTCTGATCCATATCAAGACATTTCTGATGCGTAGCCACTCTTGGCATTGGATCAGGAAGAGGATGTAGGAACAACCGCCACTCAGCAGTCTGACGACAGTACCCAGATCAGCCCAAGGAGGAGGTTGGTCCCCAGTGTTTCTGCCTACTCCGAGATCTCTACTTATAGTGGTGGGGAAGGTGACGTCGATGATGACGTGTCTAGTGATGCCCACAAGAGAGGAAGAGGAGGGGAGTTCAGAGGGAGATATGGACCAGCAGATAGGGAGGAGAAGCAGGAATAACTTACATTGCACAGGAGGGACAAAGCAGACTGCTAATGTATCAGGAGCGAGTCATCGACCATGTACGGTCACATCTGGCGCTCCCAGGACGCCGGCACATGGCTCCGCAGTGTGGGCTTTTTTTAACGTGTCCGCTGCTGACAATAGCATTGCCATCTGCAATCTTTGCAGTCAACGCATTAGTCGCGGTAAGCCCAACACTCACCTAGGGACGACTGCCTTAAGAAGGCACATGAGCAGCCATCACCGAGCCCAGTGGGAGCAACGGAACACACAAAGCCACACTCCAGGCTTTCACCGTCCAGGCTCGTCTTCTACTTCTCCTTCTCCTCTCTCCTCACAATTGTCCTCCACTCCACCTTCCATCACGCCAAGCTCACGTTTTTCTGCAAAAAGGCAGGCTTCCGTGGGCCTAATGTTCGAGCGTAAAAAAATTACGACGCCGGATAACCCTCTTGCCCAACGGTTGACGACTGGCTTGTCAGAACTGATAGCCCGCCAACTACTGCCATATAAACTGGTGGACTCGGAGGCCTTTCGAAAATTTGTGGCCATTGGAACACCACAATGGAAGGTCCCAGGAAGGAAGTATTTCTCAGAGAAGGGCATCCCAGAGCTATATGGCCATGTTCAGCGGCAAGTGAATGTATCTCTGGCACACAGTGTCGGTGCCAAGATACATCTGACCACAGACACGTGGTCTAGCAAACACGGGCAGGGAAGGTATATCACTTTTACTGCCCACTGGGTGAACCTTCTGATGGCCGTCAAGCATGTAACCCGTGGCACCCGTGTAGATTTGGTTTTACCGCCACGGATTGCATGCAGGCCTGGCTCTTCTTCTCCTCCTCCTACTCCATCCTCCTCCCTCTCCTCCTCGGGTGACTCCTCCTTTTCCGCTGCTAGCGTCTCTTCCGCTGCGCCGCCCAAGCTCCCCAGAACCTATTCGACATGCCAGGTGAGACATTGCCATGCCGTGCTGCGTCTGTTGTGCCTGGAAGCCAAGAGCCACACTGGCCCGGCACTTCTTTCAGCTTTGCGTTCACAGGCAGATCAGTGGCTAACACCGCTCAATTTGACAGTTGGTAAAGTGGTGTGTGACAACGGTGCCAATCTGCTTAGCGCATTGAAACAAGGCAAAATTACGCACGTGCCATGCATGGCACACATCTTAAACTTGGTCGTGAAGCTATTCGTTGTCAAATACCCTGGGGTCCAGGACATCTTGCGGCAGGCAAGGAAAATCTCGGCCCATTTCAGAAGATCTTACACGGCCATGGCTCGCCTTGCTGACATTCAGCGGTGACACAATCTGCCGGTCAGACGTCTTATTTGCGATTGCCCGACGCAATGGAACTCAACCTTCTATATGCTTGATAGGCTGCTCCAGCAGAAACGTGCAGTTAACGTCTACCTGTATGAACTCTGCGGCAGAACAGGTTCTGGGGAGCTGTTTTTTTTTCACCGCGCCAGTGGCTGCTCATGCGCGACGCATGCAGACTTCTGTGGCCATTTGAGGAGATCACCAAACTGGTCAGTCGCAGCCATGGCGCCATCAGTGACATGGTACCTTATGCCTTCTTTATGGAGCGTGCATTGCGTCGTGTCATTGATCAAGTTGTGGAGGAGCAGGAGCGGGAAGATGAGGAAGTCGCAATGCTGGATGAATTCCCAGGGGGGGCTACTCTATCTGAGACAAGTGAACAACAAAAGTCTGAAGAGGAGTCAGAGGAGGATGGTGCCAGGGCGGATGAGGAGGAGCAAGAAGAGCATGCTTTAAACCTTTCTGGGATCCCTGTTGTTGTGCGTGGATGGGGAGAGGAGAATGAAGAGGACGACATTATCCTGGATGATGAGCAGGAGCCAGGCCACCACACCACTTCCAGTATAGTGCAAATGGGGGCCTTCATGCTCCAGTGTTTTAATAGGGACCCCCGTATAAAAAGCATAAGGGTCAAGGACCAGTACTGGATGGCAACGTACTTAAACCCCCGGTACAAACACAAAATGGCGAAAATGTTACCGCCGTCACAGAGGGCTGTCAGAATGGAGCACTTCCAGGCCTTGCTTCAAGAAATGCTGCATTCTGCTTTTGCGTGTGCTGGCAGAGGAGCAATTCCCACTCCCAGAGAAGGAGTTGCGGGTACCAATCCAACAGCGCCTGCAAGAAGAGGCCGGTTTGAAGATGTGTTGGTGACTTCGGATATGTGGTCATTCTTTCAGCCGACCCATCGACAGGTGTCATCCGGATCCAGCATCAGGGAACGCCTAGACCGTCAAGTGTCCGACTACATCTTATGAGGGGCTCCCACCATCCCTGTGCTATGCTCATTATGAGGGGCTCCCACCATCCCTGTGCTGTGCGGACTTCCTCCTGGGGCTGCTTATTATGAGGGGCTACCACCATCCCTGTGCTGTGCTGACTTCCTCCTGGGGCTGTACCTCTGCTGTGCATATTATAAGGGGCTCCCACCATCCCTGTACTATGCTCATTATGAGGGGCTCCCACCATCCCTGTGCTGTGCTGACTTCCTCCTGGGGCTGCTTATTATGAGGGGCTCCCACCATCCCTGTGCTATGCTGACATCCTCCTGGGGCTGCGTATTATGAGGGGCTCCCACCATCCCTGTGCTTTGCTGACTTCCTCCTGGGGCTGTACCTCTGCTGTGCATATTATGAGGGGCTCCCACCATCCCTGTGCTATGCTCATTATGAGGGGCTCCCACCATCCCTGTGCTATGCTGACTTCCTCCTGGGGTTGCTTACGGTGCAGGTGTCAGTGCTGTATATCATGGTGCTGGTGTCAGTACTGTATATCACGGTGCTGGTGTCAGTGCTTTATGTCACGCTGCTGATGTCAGTGCTCTATATCACAGTGCTGGTGTCAGATCACTCTATCACGGTGCAGGTGTCATTGCTGTATGTCATGCTGCTGATGTCAGTGCTCTCTATCACGGTGCTGGTGTCAGTGCTGTATATCACGGTGCTGGTGTCAGATCACTCAATCATGGTGCAGGTGTCATTGCTGTATGTCACGCTGCTGATGTCAGTGCTCTCTATCACGGTGCTTGTGTCAGATCACTCTATCACGGTGCAGGTGTCATTGCTGTATGTCACGCTGCTGGTGATCATCTCCTGCACCCTCTTCTTTGCCTACCCTGACCTTCCCTCTCCTCCATTGCCTTCATGCGCTCCACAGTCCTGAATTGTCACAATTTCACATATAAAAAAAGAATGCTTGTAGTTGTCGATCCCAGATTCACCTCATACATGTGTTATGTCATTGGCCATGTGGTGGGACTATGTTTGCACAGCTAGTAATTATTTTGTGGCTGCAAATTTGACCTGTAGGTTTGCAAAGTTCACCTCCTATTGAAGTGAATGGGGCCTGCCGCAAACGTTACGGTTTGCAAACTATTGGGCCGCGTTCGCGGTCCGCGTTCGCGAAACGTCCCGTTGGAAGTTCGTCCATCACTAATGGGGAGTTCTAAAAATAGTTCTCCATAAATGGTCTCTGAAATAATTTCCCTTAAATAAATAAAATATTCAACTAGGCCATTTGTAGGCAAACTAGGAAAGTGAATAAAAGATTTGGACAGGTCTGACTGTGTCTTGCAATTGTCCATGAGTTACCCCTGCAGTAGAAACAAGCTAGTTATTGCCTGTTTGAAAAGGTTTGCACAAACAAATTTTGTCTAAGGCACAGTCCTAACTGAAGTATAAAGAGAATTTAAAGAGTTTTCTTAGTTGAGTGTATGAAATCTTGGTAGCAGAAAAAAAAAGTATTATTGTGTATTATAACAGATAAAATGCTGTGAATGCTCTGAAATGTGTATTTTTTTGTTTTTAGCCACTACAAGGTATCACTTTAAGGATAAATTTTTCTTTCTCTATCAAATGTTGGTAGAAATGTATTCTTTAGTCACCTATAAAGACTTTGAGGTCATTTTACTAAACACCAAAAGCCTGCTCATTTTTCAAGGGGATTTTCCTTAGCTTAATAAATGAGGTGAAGCTCTGCTGACTCCCACCATCTAATTATATGCAAGTAAAAATACAGTTTTATTCCTTAAAAATTACAATTAAAAGATTTTAAAAGCCCCATAAAGAAAAAGTATTTTACATGGACTTTCTAGATGGCTCCAAAGAGTAACACACAGAAACACATGATTATAACATTTAACAGGGAGGGTTACTCCCATCTAATACTTTAATGATACAAAAATTTAAAACTAAACAAAAGTTCAGCTAAAAAGTGTTCAGTACACATAAACCAAAAGAGCATCCCTTATGGCCAGGGCATCAGGGTGGTTGAGTCTTTCCTGCATGAACAAAATCAAGCTACTTGGCCACTCAATGAATTAATTATAGAACTTCTTAGATTAATTTTGACTCGCAATTTTTTTCACTTTTCTAAATAACCACTACCTCTGGATACAATGACTGGTGGCAATGGGGTGCTGGGGGAATGGGAGCGAGAGGTTTTTACACGTGACCAGTTAGCCCTATACATGACCTCCATCCTGGGGTGGTTTTGGTATATTGATGATATAATGTATGTCCAAGACGATATATCGCTAGTAGGGATGAGCTTCGTGTTCGAGTCGAACGTACGTTCGACTCGAACATTGGCTGTTCGTCCGTTCGGCGAAGTCCGAACATTTTGGTCCGTTCGCGCCAAATTCGTGTGGCGCTCACGGCTCACAATGCACTGCGATGGCGCAGTGCATTGCTGGCTCATGATTGGCCAAGCATGCACTGTGACCCCGCATGCTTGGCCAATCGCAGCGCCAGCAGCGAGGAGAGCCATGATTGGCCACAGGCAGGATGCCTGTGGCCAATCATAGCTCAGGCTGTGTAGTGCACGCCCCACACTATATAAGGCCGCCAGCGCGGCGGCCTTGTGTAGTGTGTTGGCGTCTGAAGCAGTGGGTGTTCTGTGTACCTTCAACACAGTACACACCGATCGTTTTCGGCCGATTTTCGATCTTGCTGTTGTGTAGTGGTTATTGTCTGCGTGCCCTGACCACAGTATACACCGCTATATTCATATATATAGCTAGTGATCTATCTTTTATAATAGAGCTTGCAGTCAGTAGTGTTAGGAGATAGTGCGTGCTGTCTGCGTGCTCTGTACCCAGTACATACCGCTATATCCACCTACATAGCTGTTCTCTATTTGAGCCCACTTGCCATCTGCAGGAGTTATTGGAAGTTGTGTGTGCCTCCAGCACAGCACAGTATACATCTGTATATACCCCTTTATCTCTGGTGTTCTATAATAAAGGCATCTGCAGGAGTTAGTGGGTGTTGTGTGCCTCTAGCACAATATACACTACCCAACTGCTTTTTTACCCAACTCCCTTCAGGCCATTACCATGTCTGGAAGGCCAGCAAGGAGAGGCAGACAGGCGCGAGCCGATAAAAGAGGGCAAGCAGGCTCTGTGTCTAGAGACAACAGTGCTGGTCGTGGACGCGGTGCATTGTCATCAGCACGTGGCCATGGGACACGCTTGTCCTTCTTTTCGGCAGCTGGACATGTTGAACCGCAACATGCCAACGACTTGGTAGAGTGGATGACCAAGCCCTCTTCATCCTCCTCATCCTCTCTCACCCAGTCTCAGGGTACTAGCAAAGCAGCTGCCAACGCATCGCCTTCCCTCCTCTCAATGTCATCATCAGTGACTCCTTCCCTAGACCCACCACGTCCTCCTGAGGAGTCTCCTGAACTCTTTGAGCACAGTGTTGGGTACATGCTCCAGGAGGATGCCCAGTGTTTTGTGGGCTCTGATGATGACACTCAGCTAGAGGAAGGCAGTAGCGTGAGCGCAGAGAGAGGGGATGCTCAAGAAGGACAGCAATCTGGCAGTCATGTTCCACAAGCTGCAGCATACTGCCAGGTTTGCTACAGCGATGAAGAGGGAGGGGATGATGAGGGCACTGACTCCACGTGGGTGCCTGGAAGGAGGGAGGAGGTGGAGGAGGAGGAGGAGGCACATGTCCAACGAGGCAGGATGCCCTCCGGGGGCCAGCTTAGGGGCAGCACACCGACTGAATCACACCGCAGAGCTCCGCCTGTGCAGAGCGCTGCCTCTGCGCGTTATTCTAAAAGTTCTTTGGTGTGGGCCTTTTTTGAGACGAGTGCATCAGATAGCACCGCTGCTATTTGCAACATATGTCTCAAGCGTATCTCACGTGGCCAAAACATCAGCCGCTTGGGCACCACATGCTTGACCAGACATATGTTGACCTGCCATGCAGCTCGTTGGCATACGTACCTCAAAGACCCACACCAAAGAACAAAGCGGACCTCTCCTTGCTCCTCATCAGCTGGCATCTCCAACCCCACTAGACCTTCAGTCCTCTCTGAAACCTGCTCTGAGAGGAATGAAGGTGTACAATTAGGTGTGTCACAGCCAAGTGCTTCCGGGAACTCTGCTAGCGGTACACCCACGTCCGATTATAGCAGGCAAATGTCCCTGCCCCAGCTGCTGGGCCGGCGGAAGAAGTTCACTCCCAGCCATCCACATGCCCAGCGGTTGAATACTAGCTTGGCTAAATTGCTAGCACTTCAACTGCTGCCTTTTCAGTTGGTAGACTCGGCCCCCTTCCGGGAGTTTGTACAATGTGCGGTTCCTCAGTGGCAGGTCCCCAAACGCCACTTTTTCTCACGGAAGGCGATTCCGGCTCTCTACCGGCATGTGGAAGGCAATGTCCTTGCCTCGCTGGACAGGGCGGTCAGCGGTAAGGTGCATATTACCGCTGACTCATGGTCCAGCAGGCATGGACAGGGACGTTACCTGTCTTTCACGGCCCATTGGGTCACTCTTCTGGCAGCTGGGAAGGATGCAGGACAAGGTGCAGTAGTGTTGGAGGTTGTTCTGCCACCACGCCTCCAAAATGCTACTATTGGTTGTGACACACCTCTCTCCTCCACCCCCTCCTCTTCTTCTTCCTCCATGGCCTCTTCCAGTGCTCTGTCCTCAGAACCAGCGGTGCTTCGTAGGCGTTCCAGGGGCTACGCAAGTACGCAGGCAACACGATGCCATGCCGTGCTTGCGCTGGTTTGTTTGGGGGACAGGAGCCACACTGGGGCGGATGTTTTGTCAGCTCTGCAGGGGCAGGCCGAGAGGTGGTTGACGCCACGCCAGCTTAAGCCAGGAATGGTGGTTTGTGACAATGGCACCAACCTCCTCTCCGCCCTTCCGACAGGGACAACTGACCCATGTGCCCTGTGTAGCTCACGTCCTTAACCTGGTGGTGCAGCGGTTCTTGGGCAGGTACCCCGGCTTACAGGATGTCCTGAAGCAGGCCAGGAAAGTCTGTGTGCATTTCCGCCGATCATTTAATGCCTGTGCTCGGCTGGCTGAGCTCCAAAAGGAGTTGAACCTGCCCAAGAACCGCCTTATATGTGACATGCCCACCAGATGGAACTCAACATTGGCCATGCTGCAGTGGCTGCACATGCAGCAGAGGGCCATCAATGAGTACCTGTGCGACTACGGCACCAGGACAGGGTCAGGGGAGCTTGGTTTTTTCTCACCACGCCAGTGGGGCATGATCAGGGATGCATGCACCGTCCTGTCACCGTTTGAGGAGGCCACGAGGATGGTGAGCAGTGACAGTGCATGCATCAGTGACACTGTACCTCTTGTCCACCTCTTGGAGCATACGTTGCGTGGAATAATGGACAGGGCACTTGAGGCAGAACAGAGGCAGGAAGAGGAGGACTTCCTTGCCTCTCAAGGCCCCCTTTATCCAGACAGTGTTCCTGCTGTGCAACCCATCACACAGGAAGAGGATGAGGAGGAGGAAGAGGAGGAGGAGGATGATTGTTGCAGCATGGAGGTGGAGGCTGGCACTCAGCATCAGCATCAGCAGCAGCAGCAGCAGCAGTCTTGTAGGGATGATTTACAGTCCCAAGAAACACGTGGACTTGTACGTGGCTGGGAGGATGTAGCTGCGGATCATGTTGTCCTTAGTGACCCAGAGGACTCCGGACCGAATGCCTCAGCTAACCTACGCTGCATGGCCTCCCTGATCCTGCAAAGCCTGCGGGAGGATCCTCGTATTCTTCGGATCAAGGAGAGGGACCATTACTGGCTGGCCACTCTCCTTGATCCATGGTACAAGGGTAAGGTTGCCGACCTTATCTTGCCATCGCAGAGGGAGCAGAGGATGAGACATCTCCGGGAGGCCTTGCAGAAATGTCTGTGCAACGCGTTCCCAGAGACTGGGAGGTTACAAACTCCTGGTCCTGGACAACGTGTTGCTGAGGCATCGGTCAGAAGGAGCGGTGGAGAAGGTGGCCGTCTGACTGATGCTTTCAGACAATTTTTTAGTCCGCAGCCCCAAGGTATGATCGGTTCCAGCACCCATCGCCAGCGTCTGATTTACATGGTGCAGGAATACCTATGGGCAAGGTCAGACTTGGACACCTTTCCCACCGAAAATCCTCTGGCTTACTGGGTCTTGAGGATGGATCACTGGCCAGAGCTTGCACAGTATGCAATTGAGCTACTGGCTTGTCCTGCATCCAGCGTTCTTTCGGAACACACCTTCAGTGCTGCTGGTGGCTTTGTTACCGATCACAGGGTGCGCCTGTCCACCGAATCAGTTGATCGACTGACCTTCATCAAGATGAATCAGTTTCATAGTTTCATAGTTTCATAGTTTGTTAGGTTGAATAAAGACACCAGTCCATCCAGTTCAACCTGAGTGAGTGTCTACAATTGCCCCTATCCCTGTACATTGCACACTCACATCGGTCCCTACCCTCAAGGAGTCCACAATCCAAGGTCCCCATTTATATACTAGGGACAATTTTAGACAGAAGCCAATTAACCTACCTGCATGTCTTTGAATTGTGGGAGGAAACCGGAGTACCCGGAGGAAACCCACGCAGGCACAGGGAGAACATGCAAACTCCAAGCAGGTAGTGTCATGGTTGGGATTTGAACCAGTGACCCTTCTTACTGCTAGGTGAGAGTGCTAACCACTATACCACTGTGCTGCCCTAGTCTTGGATCACCCACAGCTACCAAGCACCTGAAGCTGATGTAACAGAATAATTGTTTTGGAAATATCACATCCCTTCAAGACTGCCTATGCTGATGCTGAGTGACTGTCCTGTTATGTTGATTATCTATCCTCTTCCTCCTCCGCTGATATGTTGGAAGAACATTTCTGGTTCTGGGTGATGCCATCAGCCCAATTTTTCTGCCCCTGTTTAACAGGGGCGTTTAAGTACAATTTTTGATGCAATGCTTTGCAGCAGGGCTAATTCCTGCAATAAAACTAGAGTATAGGGAAGAGGTTGCAGTGTGGTGGCACCAGCAGCAGTGCCTAAGGCCAAATTTTTCTGCCCCTGTTTAACAGGGGCGTTTAAGTACAATTTTTGATGCAATGCTTTGCAGCAGGGCTAATTCCTGCAATAAAACTAGAGTATATGGAAGAGGTTGCAGTGTGGTGGCAACAGCAGCAGTGCCTAAGGCCAATTTTTTCTGCCCCTGTTTAACAGGGGCGTTTAATTACAATATTTGATGCAATGCTTTGCAGCAGGGCTAATTCCTGCATTAAAACTAGAGTATATGGCAGAGGTTGCAGTGTGGTGGCACCAGCACCAGTGCCTAAGGCCCAATTTTTCTGCCCCTGTTTAACAGGGGCGTTTAAGTACTATTTTTGATGCAATGCTTTGCAGCAGGGCTAATTCCTGCAATAAAACTAGAGTATATGGCAGAGGTTGCAGTGTGGTGGCACCAGCACCAGTGCCTAAGGCCCAATTTTTCTGCCCCTGTTTAACAGGGGCGTTTAAGTACAATTTTTGATGCAATGCTTTGCAGCAGGGCTAATTCCTGCAATAAAACTAGAGTATATGGCAGAGGTTGCAGTGTGGTGGCACCAGCACCAGTGCCTAAGGCCCAATTTTTCTGCCCCTGTTTAACAGGGGCGTTTAAGTACTATTTTTGATGCAATGCTTTGCAGCAGGGCTAATTCCTGCAATAAAACTAGAGTATATGGCAGAGGTTGCAGTGTGGTGGCACCAGCACCAGTGCCTAAGGCCCAATTTTTCTGCCCCTGCTTAACAGGGGCGTTTAAGTACAATTTTTGATGCAATGCTTTGCAGCAGGGCTAATTCCTGCAATAAAACTAGAGTATATGGAAGAGGTTGCAGTGTGGTGGCACCAGCAGCAGTGCCTAAGGCCAAATCTTTCTGCCCCTGTTTAACAGGGACATGTAATTACAATTCTTGATATAATCGTTCACAGCAGGGTGCTCCAGCGCCCACCAAGAGTCACTTTGAGGGCTTACAATGTTGTGGCAAAACCAACACCTTGTTCCGCCATTTCTGCAGAGCATATAGGGCAGGCCCCTACTTTCAAACATCCAATTTACAAACATCTCCTACTTGCAAACGGAAGGAGACAACAGCAAGTGAGATGAAAAAAGATGGACGACAAAACAAATTATACAGAGGTGATAACCCTTCCCTATGTTTTCCAAAAAGCTTAAAAATCGTTTTTTTGACTGGAGCTACACTTTAAAAATGTACCAGTTGAAAATTACAAACAGATTCAACTTAACACAACAAACCTACACAGTCCCTGTCTTGTTTGCACCGCCTGTATACTGCTGTTCTGAGTATATAGGGCCTGGGGGCCACACGCATTTCCTTTTTTTAATATGGGTACAGGGTTCCCTTTAATATGCGTACAAGACCCAAATAGGCTGGTAATGGGCAGGGAGGGCTACCCATGCCATTTTTCTCAATGATTTTCAACCATATTGCAGGAACCAGATATAACATTAAAACCGCAAGCAGTTTTAAATGGTGTTATTTCCGTTTAATGTCATTTTGTGCGGGGACTGTTCTAAACACGGGAAACACGTGGCACTTCACAGGCATACTACAGACACCCCCCAGGCACCATATTTAAAGGAATATTTCACTTTTATTTTTCACTATAATCGTCATTAAAATCAGTGCTCCCGCCAAAATGGCCATTTTTAAAAACATTTTAGGCATTGACCCATGTCCCCTGGGGCAGGAGCCAGGTCCCCAAACCCTTTTTAGGACAGTATCTTGCATATTAGCAGTTAAAATTAGCACTTTTCATTTTGAACGTTCGAGTCCCATAGACTTCAATGGGGTTCTAATTTCGTACGAATTTGGGGTCCGTTCGAAAGTTCTGGTGCGAACCGAACCGGGGGGTGTTCGGCTCATCCTTAATCGCTAGTAACAACTTTATTTAGTAAGCCCTCTACAGGTAATATAATCCTTCATGCCCATAGTTCTCACCCAAGGGCTTTGGTCCAAAGTATCCCATATGGGCAATACATCTGTGTACATAAGATCTGTTCCACCATTGAGGACTTTATTGCGCTGACCACCAATTTGAGACAAAGACTACTAGCCAGAGGCTATAGTAAGACCTGCCTCAAAATGCCTCAGAAAGCAAAAAACAGACTAGAACATCCCTTTTGTATACTTCCAATAAAACTACAACATGTGACATAATCTTATCAGGGGTTCAAATGAATGAATGAAATACTTGTATAGCGCACAATGAGAACTGAATCGCTTCCATTTGGTGGTGGGGGGTTATGATGTGGGGTCATTTTTTAGGGGTTGGGCTTGACCCCTTAGTTCCAGTGAAGGCAACTTTTAAGGCGTCAGCATACCAAGACATTTTGGACAATTTCAAGCTCCCAACTTTGTGGGAACAATTTAGGGATGGCTCCTCCCTGTTCCAAAATTACTGCGCACCAGTACACAAACAGAGTCCATAAAGAGATGAATGAGTGAGTTTGGAATTGGAGGAACTTGACTGGCCTGCCCTCAACCCATTAGAATACCTTTGGGATGAATTAGAGCAGAGACTGCGAACCAGACCTTCTTGTCCACATTAGTTCCTGACCTTCACAAATAGGAAGAATGGTCCAACATTCTCATATGCACACTTCTGAATGTTGTGGACAGCCTTCCCAGAAGAGTTGAAGCTATTATAGCTGCAAAGGGCAGGCAAACTCAATAACCATATGGACTAAGACTGGGATGCCATTAAAGTTCATGTGCATGCAAAGGCAGGTGTCCCAATACTGGGCAATTGAGATATCTTGATATATACAGTATCTCACAAAAGTAAGTACACCCCTCAAATTTTTGAAAATATTTTTATTATATCTTTTCATGTGACAAAGAAATTACACTTTGCTACAATGTAAAGTAGTGAGTATACATTGTATAACAGTGAAAATTTGCTTTCCCCTCAAAAAAACTCAACACACGGCCATTAATGTCCAAACCATTGGCAAAAAAAAGGGGGTACACAGTGAAAATGTCCAAATTGGGCCCAAAGTGTCCCCAAATATTTTGTGTGGCCACCATTATTTTCCTGCACTGCTTTTACCCTCTTGGGCATGGATTTCCCCAGAGCTTCACAGGTTGCCACTGGAGTCTTCTTCCACTCCTCCATGATGACATCACAGAGCTTATGGATGTTAGAGACCTTGCCAATCCATCACCTTTACCCTCAGCTTCCTTTTTTTTTCCTTCTTTTTTTTAACGTCTTTATTTTTATTAAATTTTCACCCACTTGTATAAAACAACGAAAAGGATGTACATAGCACACTAAAACCATCATCTTAATCGAGACTAATAAAAAAGAATCTCCCCAAATTTCCTTAAATTACCCTGCTTTATATAAACCACTCTTTCACACCAAATTGTAGAGTCAATGGCATTGACCCATGATTCAAATGCAGGGGGGTTCCTGGCTTGCAAGTTCATTGCTATCAGCCACCAAGCCTGGTACAAGCACCTTAGTACTGCCATTCTTACCAAGGGGGGAACTCTACCCTCCTCCAGAATCCCTAAAAGACAGGTCCTAGCTTCTGGCTCCAAAGTAATCCCTGTGCTGTGCTGACTTCCCCCTGGGGCTGTACCTCTGCTGTGCATATTATGAGGGGCTCCCACCATCCCTGTGCTATGCTCATTATGAGGGGCTCCCACCATCCCTGTGCTATGCTGACTTCCTCCTGGGGCTGCTTACGGTGCAGGTGTCAGTGCTGTATATCATGGTGCTGGTGTCAGTGCATTATGTCACGCTGCTGATGTCAGTGCTCTATATCACAGTGCTGGTGTCAGATCACTCTATCACGGTGCAGGTGTCATTGCTGTATGTCATGCTGCTGATGTCAGAGCTCTCTATCACGGTGCTGGTGTCAGTGCTGTATATCACGGTGCTGGTGTCAGTGCTGTATATCATGGTGCTGGTGTCAGTGCTGTATATCACGGTGCTGGTGTCAGTGCTTTATGTCACGCTGCTGATGTCAGTGCTCTATATCACGGTGCTGGTGTCAGATCACTATATCACGGTGCAGGTGTCATTGCTGTATGTCATGCTGCTGATGTCAGTGCTCTCTATCACGGTGCTGGTGTCAGTGCTGTATATCACGGTGCTGGTGTCAGTGCTGTATATCATGGTGCTGGTGTCAGTGCTGTATATCATGGTGCTGGTGTCAGTGCTTTATGTCACGCTGCTGATGTCAGTGCTCTATATCACGGTGCTGGTGTCAGATCACTATATCACGGTGCAGGTGTCATTGCTGTATGTCATGCTGCTGATGTCAGTGCTCTCTATCACGGTGCTGGTGTCAGTGCTGTATATCACGGTGCTGGTGTCAGTGCTGTATATCATGGTGCTGGTGTCAGTGCTGTATATCACGGTGCTGGTGTCAGTGCTTTATGTCACGCTGCTGATGTCAGTGCTCTATATCACGGTGCTGGTGTCAGATCACTATATCACGGTGCAGGTGTCATTGCTGTATGTCATGCTGCTGATGTCAGTGCTCTCTATCACGGTGCTGGTGTCAGTACGGTATATCACAGTGCTGGTGTCAGTGCTTTATGTCACGCTGCTGATGTCAGTGCTCTCTATCACGGTGCTGGTGTCAGATTACTCTATCACGGTGCAGGTGTCATTGCTGTATGTCACGCTGCTGATGTCAGTGCTCTCTATCACGGTGCTGGTGTCAGTGCTGTATATCACGGTGCTGGTGTCAGATCACTCAATCATGGTGCCGGTGTCATTGCTGTATGTCACGTTGCTGATGTCAGTGCTCTCTATCACGGTGCTTGTGTCAGATCACTCTATCACGGTGCAGGTGTCATTGCTGTATGTCACGCTGCTGGTGATCATCTCCTGCACCCTCTTCTTTGCCTACCCTGACCTTCCCTCTCCTCCACTGCCTTCATGCGCTCCACAGTCCTGAATTGTCACAATTTCACATATAAAAAAAGAATGCTTGTAGTTGTCGATCCCAGATTCACCTCATACATGTGTTATGTCATTGGCCATGTGGTGGGACTATGTTTGCACAGCTAGTAATTATTTTGTGGCTGCAAATTTGACCTGTAGGTTTGCAAAGTTCGCCTCCTATTGAAGTCAATGGGGCCCGCCGCAAACGTTACGGTTTGCGAACTATCGGCCGCGTTCGCGGTCCGCGTTCGCGAAACGTCCCGTCGGAAGTTCGTCCATCACTAATGGGGAGTTTTAAAAATAGTTCTCCATAAATGGTCTCTGAAATAATTTCCCTTAAATAAATAAAATATTCAACTAGGCCATTTGTAGGCAAACTAGGAAAGTGAATAAAAGATTTGGACAGGTCTGACTGTGTCTTGCAATTGTCCATGAGTTACCCCTGCAGTAGAAACAAGCTAGTTATTGCCTGTTTGAAAAGGTTTGCACAAACAAATTTTGTCTAAGGCACAGTCCTAACTGAAGTATAAAGAGAATTTAAAGAGTTTTCTTAACCACCTCAGTACAGTGCAGTTACACCCCCTTCCTGACCAGACCAATTTTCAGCTTTCAGCGCTCTCACACTTTGAATGACAATTACTCAGTCATCCAACACAGTATCCATATGAAACTTGCGTCCTTTTTTCCACACAAATAGAGCTTTCTTTTAGTGGTATTTAATCACTAGTGGGCTTTTTATTTTTTGTGCTATAAATAAAATAAAACATAAATTTTGTGAAAAAAATGCCTTTTTCTTCGTTTCTGTCATAAATTTTTGCTAATTAGTAATTTTTCTTCATAAATTTTGGCCAAAATTTATACTGCTACATATCTTTGGTAAAAATAACCCACATTAGTATATATTATTTGGTCTTTGTGAAAGTTATAGAGTCTACAATCTATGGTGCCAATCACTAAAAATTCATCACTTCTGATCAGGCCTTCAGTACATCAGGTGTACCTCATTTCTTAAGACTCTAACTAGTCAGGAAAGTACAAATACCCCCCAAATGACCCCTTTTTACAAAGTAGACATCCCAAGGTATTAAGTAAGTAGCATGGTGAGTTTTTTTAAGTTGTCATTTTTTCCCACAATTCTTTGCAAAATGAAGATTTTTTATTTTTTTTTATTTTTTTTTACTAAATTGTCATATTATCAGGTTATTTCTCACACACAGCATATGTATACAACAAATTACCCCCCAAAATACATTCTGCTACTCTTCCCGAGTACGGCGATACCACATGTGTGAGACTTTTACACAGCCTGGCCACATACAGAGCACCAACATCGATGTAGTACCTTCAGACGTTCTACGAGCAAAAATGACGCATCTCATTTCTCAACCACCTATTACACTTTTGAAGGCCCTGGAGTACCAGGGCAATGGAATTTCCCATAAAATCACCCCATTTTGGAAAGCTAACACCCCAACGTATAATCTGTGAGGCATAATGAGTCTTTTGAATGGTTAATTTTTTTCCAGAAGTTTTTGGAATATGTGGAAAAAAATTAAAACGCATTTTTTTTTTACACAAAATTGTCAATTTATAAGATATTTCTAACACATAGCATGTATATAGCAAAAATTACACCCCAAAATACATTCTGCTACTCTTCCCGAGTACGGCGATACCACGTGTGTGAGACTTTTACACAGCCTGGCCACATACAGAGCACTAACATTGATGTAGTACCTTCAGACGTTCTATGAGCAAAAATTACGCATCTCATTTCTCAACCACCTATTACACTTTTGAAGGCCCTGGAGTACCAGGACAATGGAATTTCCCAAAAAATGACCCCATTTTGGAAAGCAAACACCCCAACGTATAATCTGTGAGGCATAATGAGTCTTTTGAACGGTTCATTTTTTTCCAGAAGTTTTTGGAATATGTGGAAAAAAATTAAAACGCATTTTTTTTTTACACAAAATTGTCAATTTATAAGATATTTATAACACATAACATGTATATAGCAAAAATTACACCCCAAAATACATTCTGCTACTCCTCCCGAGTATGGCGATACCACATGTGTAGGACTTTTACACAGCCTGGCCACATAGATGGGCCAAACATTGAAGTAGTACGTTCAGGCGTTCTAGGAGCATAAATGACACATCTTATTTCATTCCTACCCATCACACTTTTGAAGGTCCTGGACCACCAGGACAGTGAAATTACCCTCAAAATGACCCCATTTTGGAAAGTAAACACCCCAACGTATATTCTATGAGACATGGGCTGCAAATAGGTACTCGGGTACTCTGATGGGCTGGAGATAGGTACTCGGGTACTCAGATGGACTGTGACAGGTACTCGGGTACTCTGATGGCCTGGTGACAGGTACTCGGGTACTCTGATGGCCTGGTGACAGGTACTCGGGTACTCTGATGGCCTGGTGACAGGTACTCGGGTACACTGATGGCCTGGTGACAGGTACTCAGGTACTCTAATGGCCTGGTGACAGGTACTCGGGTACTCTGATGGCCTGGTGACAGGTACACGGGTACTCTGATGGCCTGGTGACAGGTACTCGGGTACTCTGATGGCCTGGTGACAGGTACTCGGGTACTCTGATGGCCTGGTGACAGGTACTCGGGTACTCTGATGGCCTGGTGACAAGTACTCAGGTACTCTGATGGCCTGGTGACAGGTACTCTGATGGTTTGGTGACTGGTATTTGGGTACTCTGAAGGGCGGTGACAGGTACTCAGATGAACTGTGACAGGTACTCGGGTACTCAGATGGGCTGTGACAGGTACTCGGTACTCTAATGGACTGTGACAGGTACTCGGTACTCTAATGGACTGTGACAGGTACTCGGTTCACTAATGGACTCTGACAGGTACTCGGTACTCTAATGGACTGTGACAGGTACTCGGGTACCCTGATGGGCCGTGACAGGTACTCGGGTACCCTGATGGGCCGTGACAGGTACTCGGGTACCCTGATGGGCCGTGACAGGTACTCGGGTACTCTGATGTGCCGTGACAGGTACTCGGGTACTCTGATGGGCCGGGACAGGTACTCGGGTACTCTGATGGGCCGGGACAGGTACTCGGGTACTCAGATGAACTGTGACTGGTACTCGGGTACTCAGATGGGCTGGGACAGGTACTCGGGTACTCAGATGGGCTGGGACAGGTACTCGGGTACTCAGATGGGCTGGGACAGGTACTCGGGTACTCTGATGGGCTGGGACAGGTACTCGGGTACTCTGATGGGCTGGGACAGGTACTCGGGTACTCTGATGGGCTGGGACAGGTACTCGGGTACTCTGATGGGCTGGGACAGGTACTCGGGTACTCTGATGGGCTGGGACAGGTACTCTGATGGGCTGAGACAGGTACTCGGGTACTCTGATGGGCTGGGACAGGTACTCGGGTACTCTGATGGGCTGGGACAGGTACTCAGGTACTCGGGTACTCTGATGGGCTGGGACAGGTACTCAAATACTCTGATGGACTGTGACAGGTACTCTGATGGACTGTGATTGACAGGTACTATGAGGGGTGGTGACAGGTCCTCTTTATTGGGGGGGGGGGGTAATCAGTATGTTTGGTGTACACTGTATGCGGTAACGAGATGTTACCGCAATCTCCTCCTCACACACGATCGGTGTGTGAGGAGGAGAACCCGGTAACATCCCGTTACCGCGGTTTGTTTACATTTTAGTGATCGGCTGTGAAAGGATCACAGCCGATCACGTGGGTAAACAGCCAGCCAATGGCTGTTTACCAGTGTCGGTGACGAGCAGTGTTCCCGGGGAACACGCCGTCACCGACGTGCACGCGCAGCGCGCTCGCGATCGCGCGCATGCGCCGTGCACGTAGGGGGTGTGACCATCTGTGATCGGCCGTGACTTCATCACGGCCGATCACGTGGTAAACAGCCATAACGAATGGCTGTTCACCCCCTTCGGTGGCGAGCGGTGTCTCCGTGACACGCCGCCACCGAAGAAACAGGGATGCGCGCGCACGATCGCGCGCATCCCTGTTTAAACGGGAGGCCGTCATATGACGGCCTCCCGCCACAATAGCTGCGCCGCCTGGCCGTCATTTGACGGCCGGCGGTCAGCAACTAGTTAATTGAGTGTATGAAATCTTGGTAGCAGAAAAAAAAAAGTATTATTGTGTATTATAACAGATAAAATGCTGTGAATGCTCTGAAATGTGTATTTTTTGTTTTTAGCCACTACAAGGTATCACTTTAAGGATACATTTTTCTTTCTCTATCAAATGTTGGTAGAAATGTATTCTTTAGTCACCTATAAAGACTTTGAGGTCATTTTACTAAACACCAAAAGCCTGCTCATTTTTCAAGGGGATTTTCCTTAGCTTAATAAATGAGGTGAAGCTCTGCTGACTCCCACCATCTAATTATATGCAAGTAAAAATACAGTTTTATTCCTTGAAAATTACAATTAAAAGATTTTAAAAGCCCCATAAAGAAAAAGTATTTTACATGGACTTTCTAGATGGCTCCAAAGAGTAACACACAGAAACACATGATTATAACATTTAACAGGGAGGGTTACTCCCATCTAATACTTTAATGATACAAAAATTAAAAACTAAACAAAAGTTCAGCTAAAAAGTGTTCAGTACACATAAACCAAAAGAGCATCCCTTATGGCCAGGGCATCAGGGTGGTTGAGTCTTTCCTGCATGAACAAAATCAAGCTACTTGGCCACTCAATGAATTAATTATAGAACTTCTAATGCCGCGTACACACGAGCGGACTTTTCAACATCCAAAGTCCGACGGACTGAGTCCGTCAGACTATTCGATCGTGTGTGGGCTGCAACGGACTTTTGATTCACCAAAGTCTGACGGACTTTAGAATATGGAACATGCTTCAAATTTTCCCGACGGAACTCCGCCGGACCCGGTCCCCTTCGAAAAATCCGCTCGTGTGTATGCTATTCCGACGGACTAAAACCGACGCTAGGGCAGCTATTGGCTACTGGCTATGAACTTCCTTATTCGAATCCAGTCGTACGTCATCACGTTCGAATCCGTCGGAGTTTAGTGTGATTGTGTGTGGCCAAGTCCGCTCCGCCGAAAAGTCCGTCAGAACTCCGTCGGAACTCCGTCAGAACTCCGACGGAACTCCTTCGGAAGTCTGTCGGACATAAGTCCTCTCGTGTGTACGCGGCATTAGATTAATTTTGACTCGCAATTTTTTTCACTTTTCTAAATAACCACTACCTCTGGATACAATGACTGGTGGCAATGGGGTGCTGGGGGAATGGGAGCGAGAGGTTTTTACACGTGACCAGTTAGCCCTATACATGACCTCCATCCTGGGGTGGTTTTGGTATATTGATGATATAATATATGTCCAAGACGTTATATCGCTAGTAACAACTTTATTTAGTAAGCCCTCTACAGGTAATATAATCCTTCATGCCCATAGTTCTCACCCAAGGGCTTTGGTCCAAAGTATCCCATATGGGCAATACATCTGTGTACATAAGATCTGTTCCACCATTGAGGAGTTTATTGCGCGGACCACCAATTTGAGACAAAGACTACTAGCCAGAGGCTATAGTAAGACCTGCCTCAAAATGCCTCAGAAAGCAAAAAACAGACTAGAACATCCCTTTTGTATACTTCCAATAAAACTACAACATGTGACATAATCTTATCAGGGGTTCAAATGAATGAATGAAATACTTGTATAGCGCACAATGAGAACTGAATCGCTTCCATTTGGTGGAGGGGGGTTATGATGTGGGGTCATTTTTTAGGGGTTGGGCTTGACCCCTTAGTTCCAGTGAAGGGAACTCTTAAGGCGTCAGCATACCAAGACATTTTGGACAATTTCAAGCTCCCAACTTTGTGGGAACAATTTAGGGATGGCCCCTCCCTGTTCCAAAATTACTGCACACCAGTACACAAACAGAGTCCATAAAGAGATGAATGAGTGAGTTTGGAATTGGAGGAACTTGACTGGCCTGCCCTCAACCCATTAGAATACCTTTGGGATGAATTAGAGCAGAGACTGCGAACCAGACCTTCTTGTCCACATTAGTTCCTGACCTTCACAAATAGGAAGAATGGTCAAACATTCTCATATACACACTCCTGAATGTTGTGGACAGCCTTCCCAGAAGAGTTGAAGCTATTATAGCTGCAAAGGGCAGGCAAACTCAATAACCATATGGACTAAGACTGGGATGCCATTAAAGTTCACGTGCGTGCAAAGGCAGGTGTCCCAATACTTTTGGTAATATAGTGTATTTGGCAAGCCATTCCTAGGTATGGGCAATTGAGATAGCTTGATATATACAGTATCTCACAAAAGTGAGTACACCCCTCAAATTTTTGAAAATATTTTTATTATATCTTTTCATGTGACAAAGAAAATACACTTTGCTACAATGTAAAGTAGTGAGTATACAGCTTGTATAACAGTGAAAATTTGCTTTCCCCTCAAAAAAACTCAACACACGGCCATTAATGTCCAAACCATTGGCAAAAAAAAGGGGGTACAAAGTGAAAATGCCCAAATTGGGCCCAAAGTGTCCCCAAATATTTTGTGTGGCCACCATTATTTTCCTGCACTGCTTTTACCCTCTTGGGCATGGATTTCCCCAGAGCTTCACAGGTTGCCACTGGAGTCTTCTTCCACTCCTCCATGATGACATCACAGAGCTTATGGATGTTAGAGACTTTGCACTCCCTTACTTTCCGTTTGAGGATGCCCCACAGATGCTCAATAGGGTTTAGGTCTGGAGACATGCTTTGCCAATCCATCACCTTTACCCTCAGCTTCTTTTTTTTTCTTCTTTTTTTTTAACGTCTTTATTTTTATTAAATTTTCAACCACTTGTATAACAACAAAAAGGATGTACATAGCACACTAAAACCATCATCTTAATCGAGACTAATAAAAAAGAAAAGAAAAGAAGAAAAAAAGAGCTATACACATCATTCAAGTTATTGCACCCCTGCCCTTAAACCAACCCAATACTCCCAACCTAACCCACCCCCACAATACACACTGCTCGTGCCGAACACTCCAGCCAAGAAATACTTGACTGGTTAGGAGAGGAAGGGAGACGATGGGGACAAGACGGGGGAGGGGGGCAACGGAACGCCCCCCCTGAGGGTGCACCCGGGGGGCAGGTCAACGGGGGGAAGCAGGACAACCCGCAACCCCCCCCCCCCCAGCGCCCCACCCACACCGACCAGGGGGTAACCCATCTCGCTCAGCCAGGGGCTCCATAGCTCCAAATTTCCTTAAATTACCCTGCTTTATATACACCACTCTTTCACACAAAATTGTAGAGTCAATGGCATTGACCCATGATTCAAATGCAGGGGGGTTCCTGGCTTGCAAGTTCATTGCTATCAGCCACCAAGCCTGGTACAAGCACCTTAGTACTGCCATTCTTACCAAGGGGGGAACTCTACCCTCCTCCAGAATCCCTAAAAGACAGGTCCTAGCTTCTGGCTCCAAAGTAATCCCTGTGCTGTGCTGACTTCCCCCTGGGGCTGTACCTCTGCTGTGCAAATTATGAGGGGCTCCCACCATCCCTGTGCTATGCTCATTATGAGGGGCTCCCACCATCCCTGTGCTATGCTGACTTCCTCCTGGGGCTGCTTATGGTGCAGGTGTCAGTGCTGTATATCATGGTGCTGGTGTCAGTGCTGTATATCACGGTGCTGGTGTCAGTGCTTTATGTCACGCTGCTGATGTCAGTGCTCTATATCACAGTGCTGGTGTCAGATCACTCTATCACGGTGCAGGTGTCATTGCTGTATGTCATGCTGCTGATGTCAGTGCTCTCTATCACGGTGCTGGTGTCAGTGCTGTATATCACGGTGCTGGTGTCAGTGCTGTATATCATGGTGCTGGTGTCAGTGCTCTATATCACGGTGCTGGTGTCAGTGCTTTATGTCACGCTGCTGATGTCAGTGCTCTATATCACGGTGCTGGTGTCAGATCACTATATCACGGTGCAGGTGTCACTGCTGTATGTCATGCTGCTGATGTCAGTGCTCTCTATCACGGTGCTGGTGTCAGTACGGTATATCACGGTGCTGGTGTCAGTGCTTTATGTCACGCTGCTGATGTCAGTGCTCTCTATCACGGTGCTGGTGTCAGATTACTCTATCACGGTGCAGGTGTCATTGCTGTATGTCACGCTGCTGATGTCAGTGCTCTCTATCACGGTGCTTGTGTCAGATCACTCTATCACGGTGCAGGTGTATGTCACGCTGCTGGTGATCATCTCCTGCACCCTCTTCTTTGCCTACCCTGACCTTCCCTCTCCTCCATTGCCTTCATGCGCTCCACAGTCCTGAATTGTCACAATTTCACATATAAAAAAAGAATGCTTGTAGTTGTCGATCCCAGATTCACCTCATACATGTGTTATGTCATTGGCCATGTGGTGGGACTATGTTTGCACAGCTAGTAATTATTTTGTGGCTGCAAATTTGACCTGTAGGTTTGCAAAGTTCGCCTCCTATTGAAGTGAATGGGGCCTGCCGCAAACGTTGCGGTTTGCAAACTATTGGGCCGCGTTCGCGGTCCGCGTTCGCGAAACGTCCCGTCGGAAGTTCGTCCATCACTAATGGGGAGTTCTAAAAATAGTTCTCCATAAATGGTCTCTGAAATAATTTCCCTTAAATAAATAAAATATTCAACTAGGCCATTTGTAGGCAAACTAGGAAAGTGAATAAAAGATTTGGACAGGTCTGACTGTGTCTTGCAATTGTCCATGAGTTACCCCTGCAGTAGAAACAAGCTAGTTATTGCCTGTTTGAAAAGGTTTGCACAAACAAATTTTGTCTAAGGCACAGTCCTAACTGAAGTATAAAGAGAATTTAAAGAGTTTTCTTAGTTGAGTGTATGAAATCTTGGTAGCAGAAAAAAAAAGTATTATTGTGTATTATAACAGATAAAATGCTGTGAATGCTCTGAAATGTGTATTTTTTTGTTTTTAGCCACTACAAGGTATCACTTTAAGGATACATTTTTCTTTCTCTATCAAATGTTGGTAGAAATGTATTCTTTAGTCACCTATAAAGACTTTGAGATCATTTTACTAAACACCAAAAGCCTGCTCATTTTTCAAGGGGATTTTCCTTAGCTTAATAAATGAGGTGAAGCTCTGCTGACTCCCACCATCTAATTATATGCAAGTAAAAATACAGTTTTATTCCTTAAAAATTACAATTAAAAGATTTTAAAAGCCCCATAAAGAAAAAGTATTTTACATGGACTTTCTAGATGGCTCCAAAGAGTAACACACAGAAACACATGATTATAACATTTAACAGGGAGGGTTACTCCCATCTAATACTTTAATGATACAAAAATTAAAAACTAAACAAAAGTTCAGCTAAAAAGTGTTCAGTACACATAAACCAAAAGAGCATCCCTTATGGCCAGGGCATCAGGGTGGTTGAGTCTTTCCTGCATGAACAAAATCAAGCTACTTGGCCACTCAATGAATTAATTATAGAACTTCTTAGATTAATTTTGACTCGCAATTTTTTTCACTTTTCTAAATAACCACTACCTCTGGATACAATGACTGGTGGCAATGGGGTGCTGGGGGAATGGGAGCGAGAGGTTTTTACACGTGACCAGCAGGGCCAGATTAAGAACATTGTGGGCCTGGTGCTGAGGATTTTGATGGGGCCTTTTATAAACAATAAATAAATAAAAATGCTAACTATTTTTTGTTATAACAAATTAAATGAAAGAGAGAGAGGGGATGAAAGAGGTGTGAGGGGTAAGGGAGGGAGGATGAGAGAGAAAGGGGGGGATGGGAGAAAGAGGGAATGACATCAACGCAGCCTGGCCAAGGCAAATGACGGAAGGCACAGAACCCAGAACGAAGACCGGGTGAAGATGGAAGTGCCCGGGCCCCGCCGGACTGATCACAGCACAGCACTGGAGGTCTGACAGGTAAGTGTACCCTAATGTGCTAATATGCTGGGCACACTTGTACATTATGGCATAACCTCCCCAAGGGCCTCTAAAAAGTAGTAATGTTAGAAAAGTTTACTACCGCTTTACTATCACCGGAGCCTCTCATGGGGCCCTACTGACCCTGTGGCCCTTGGGCAGTGCCTAAGTACATGGTTGTCAACATTTCAAATATATTTTAGGGTTGCTTTTTTTACAAGTGCTATATTTAGAGTAGCTGACATCCCCCGTGTTCCTCTATACATCACAATAGTCATTACAAAATAAAATAAGTACTAATAATGGGGCAGAACAAATATGAGGACTGTGAGATTTCCTTTAGTTGAACTGACAAAAGTGCCCATTCTAGAGCTGGTAACATTGAGGAACATATAATTTTAACATATAATTTTAAAGAACAGTTTTTTGTGGGTAAGAGGCATAAGGGAGGAGTGTGGATGGTATAAAAGTGGGAAGTATGTGCAGGTGAGGGAGAGGAATGTGGAAGTTCTAACAGTGGGCACTATGTACATGAGAGGAGTGCAGAGGGTATGGCAGAAGGCACTATGTACAGGAGAGGAGTGTGAAGGGTAAGACAGTGGGCAGTATGCACAGCAGAGGAGTGTAGAGGGTATGAAATTGGGCACTATGTATAAGAGAAGAGTGTGGAGGGTATGACAGTGGGCACTATGTACAGGAGAGTAGGACAGTAAGCAGTAATTACAGGAGAGGAGTGTGGAGGGAGGATATGACGGTGGGCACTATGTATAGGAGAGGAGTATAGAGGGTATGAAAGTTAGTAGTATGTACAGGAGTGGAGGGTATGATAGTGGGCACTATGTATAGGAGAGAAGTGTTGGAGGTATGGCAGTGGGCACTATGTATAGGAGAGAAGTGTTGGAGGTATGACAGTGGGCACTATGTATAGGAGAGGAGTGTGGAGGGTATGACAGTGAGTAGTATGTACAGGAGAGGAGTATGGAGGGTATAGCGGTGGGCACTATGTATAGGAGAGGAGTATGGAGGGTATGGCGGTGGGCACTATGTATAGGAGAGGAGTATGGAGGGTATGTCGGTGGGCACTGTATAGGAGAGGAGTGTGAAGGGTACGACAGTGGACACTATGTACAGGAGAGAAGTGTATGACAGCGGGCACTATGTATATGAGAGGAGTATGGAGGGTATGATAGTGAGTAGTATGTACAGGAGAGGAGTGTGGAGGGTATGACAGTGGGCACTATGTATAGGAGAGAAGTGTTGGAGGTATGGCAGTGGGCACTATGTATAGGAGAGAGGTGTTGGAGGTATGACAGTGGGCACTATGTATAGGAGAGGAGTGTGAAGGGTATGACAGTGAGTAGTATGTACAGGAGAGGAGTATGGAGGGTATAGCGGTGGGTACTATGTATAAGAGAGGAGTATGGAGGGTATGGCGGTGGGCACTATGTATAGGAGAGGAGTATGGAGGGTATGTCGGTGGGCACTGTATAGGAGAGGAGTGTGAAGGGTACGACAGTGGACACTATGTACAGGAGAGAAGTGTATGACAGTGGGCACTATGTACAGGTGAGGAGAGTGTAGGATATGACAGCGGGCGTTATGTATAAGAGAGAAGTGTGGAGGGTATGACAGTGAGCAGTATGTACAGGAGAGAAGTGTGGAGAGTATGACAGTGGACACTATGTATAGGAGAGAAGTGTGGAGAGTATGACAGTGGGCACTATGTATAGGAGAGAAGTGTGGAGAGTATGACAGTGGGCACTATGTATAGGAGAGAAGTGTGGAGAGTATGACAGTGGGCACTATGTATAGGAGAGAAGTGTGGAGAGTATGACAGTGGGCACTATGTATAGGAGAGAAGTGTGGAGAGTATGACAGTGGGCACTATGTATAGGAGAGAAGTGTGGAGAGTATGACAGTGGGCACTATGTATAGGAGAGAAGTGTGGAGGGTATGACAGTGGGCACTATGTATAGGAGAGAAGTGTGGAGAGTATGACAGTGGGCACTATGTATAGGAGAGGAGGATGAAGTAATCTGGGAAGGAAAAATGTAAAGGTTTGTGGAAGGATGTTTAGGGGCTGTGTAGTGGTTAAGCGGGCCAGACATGGATTGAAATTACACCAATTAGGCAGAGACCAGCCATAGTCGATCTATGTATGGGCTAGCTGGTTTTACACAAGTCAACCTATTAACCGACTTGAGTGCAACCAGCCTGTCAGGTTTTCCCCAAAATAATCAGTGCTGCCACCTATAGTTAGCAACACTAATCATTGTATTCACTGGCAGAACACAATAACACTGCGGGAGTGATTGAATAACACTGCGGGAGTGATTGCCCCATTCACAGGGCAGCAGGTGAGAGGGTGTGTGGGGACAGGCTGGGAGAGATACTAGTCAGTCCCTGGGTAGGCACCGGTTAGTATCAGAGCCAGATACACACAGGTTACATACGCCAAGATCATTAGAGCGAGAGCAATAATTCTAGCACTAGACCTCCTCTGTAACTCTAAACATGTAAACTGTAAAAAAATGTAAAGCATCGCTTAGTACACAACAAAAAATCGTCCTAACTTTAGTGTTTTTTTTTATGAATGAAACAGTTTCTTTCCAACATAAAAAGTTGCAAATACCACCATTTTATTCCATAGGGTCTCTGCTAAAACAATATATAATGTTTGAGGGTTCTGAGTAATTTTCTAGCATAAAAAAATGATGATTTTTACATGTAGGAGAGAAGTCTCAGAATGGGCCTGGTTGCCAAGGGGTTAATTATCATAAGTAATATACAAATAATTATTATGAGCTCTGTGAGTTCATCCTCTCAGTCTGCTGCAGAGTGTTCCAGCTTGTATTTATACTGCCGCTCTGTATGTAGCTTCTGACAGGCTGCGCAAGGAACCCTGTATCTCCGGAACCATAGATGATAGCAGCCCCATATTTTTCTTTAGCTACATACCCATCAAATATGGGGTCTCTGTGACTCCTGGTCGCCGAGCTAAAATCCTCTAGGTCGATCTTTTTTTTTTTTTTTTTGATTTTTTTTTTTTTTGGGCAAATGGGCCTATCTTGAGAAAGGGGCCTGGAGCTGCAGCTCCAATAGCCCCTATGTTAATCCGGCCCTGGTGACCAGTTAGCCCTATACATGACCTCCATCCTGGGGTGGTTTTGGTATATTGATGATATAATATATGTCCAAGACGATATATCGCTAGTAACAACTTTATTTAGTAAGCCCTCTACAGGTAATATAATCCTTCATGCCCATAGTTCTCACCCAAGGGCTTTGGTCCAAAGTATCCCATATGGGCAATACATCTGTGTACATAAGATCTGTTCCACCATTGAGGAGTTTATTGCGTGGACCACCAATTTGAGACAAAGACTACTAGCCAGAGGCTATAGTAAGACCTGCCTCAAAATGCCTCAGAAAGCAAAAAACAGACTAGAACATCCCTTTTGTATACTTCCAATAAAACTACAACATGTGACATAATCTTATCAGGGGTTCAAATGAATGAATGAAATACTTGTATAGCGCACAATGAGAACTGAATCGCTTCCATTTGGTGGAGGGGGGTTATGATGTGGGGTCATTTTTTAGGGGTTGGGCTTGACCCCTTAGTTCCAATGAAGGGAACTCTTAAGGCGTCAGCATACCAAGACATTTTGGACAATTTCAAGCTCCCAACTTTGTGGGAACAATTTAGGGATGGCCCCTCCCTGTTCCAAAATTACTGCGCACCAGTACACAAACAGAGTCCATAAAGAGATGAATGAGTGAGTTTGGAATTGGAGGAACTTGACTGGCCTGCCCTCAACCCATTAGAATACCTTTGGGATGAATTAGAGCAGAGACTGCGAACCAGACCTTCTTGTCCACATTAGTTCCTGACCTTCACAAATAGGAAGAATGGTCAAACATTCTCATATGCACACTCCTGAATGTTGTGGACAGCCTTCCCAGAAGAGTTGAAGCTATTATAGCTGCAAAGGGCAGGCAAACTCAATAACCATATGGACTAAGACTGGGATGCCATTAAAGTTCACGTGCGTGCAAAGGCAGGTGTCCCAATACTTTTGGTAATATAGTGTATTTGGCAAGCCATTCCTAGGTATGGGCAATTGAGATATCTTGATATATACAGTATCTCACAAAAGTGAGTACACCCCTCAAATTTTTGAAAATATTTTTATTATATCTTTTCATGTGACAAAGAAATTACACTTTGCTACAATGTAAAGTAGTGAGTATACAGCTTGTATAACAGTGAAAATTTGCTTTCCCCCCAAAAAAACTCAACACACGGCCATTAATGTCCAAACCATTGGCAAAAAAAGGGGGTACACAGTGAAAATGTCCAAATTGGGCCCAAAGTGTCCCCAAATATTTTGTGTGGCCACCATTATTTTCCTGCTCTGCTTTTACCCTCTTGGGCATGGATTTCCCCAGAGCTTCACAGGTTGCCACTGGAGTCTTCTTCCACTCCTCCATGATGACATCACAGAGCTTACGGATGTTAGAGACCTTGCACTCCCTTACTTTCCGTTTGAGGATGCCCCACAGATGCTCAATAGGGTTTAGGTCTGGAGACATGCTTTGCCAATCCATCACCTTTAGGCCGGGTTCACACCACAGCGATGCGGGAACGCCGCAAATCCGCGGCGTTTTCCCACATCGCACACCTCCCGCCGGCAGTTCACACTGCCCTAAGCGGACGGCTGGGAGTGTCAATGATATGTTAATGACACCCCCAGATCCGTCCGCATATCGCAGTGCAATCTGCAGACTCGCACAGGAATCGGATCGCATGGTGTGAACCCCCATGCGATCCGATTCTGTTGCGGACCAAAAAAAGGGTCCCGTGCGAGTTTGCTGCGGGAGCGATGCGAATTCAGCCATACTATCTGTATGGCTGAACTCGCATCGCTACGGAGATCGGATGTGATTTGCACTGCAGTGCGGGTGCGAATCACATCCGGATCTCCCCCCGCAGCAGTGTGAACCCAGCCTTACCCTCAGCTTCTTTTTTTTTCTTCTTTTTTTTTAACGTCTTTATTTTTATTAAATTTTCACCCACTTGCATAACAACAAAAAGGATGTACATAGCACACTAAAACCATCATCTTAATCGAGACTAATAAAAAAGAAAATAAAAGAAGAAAAAAAGAGCTATACACATCATTCAAGTTATTGCACCCCTGCCCTTAAACCAACCCAATACTCCCAACCTAACCCACCCCCACAATACACACTGCTCGTGCTGAACACTCCAGCCAAGAAATACTTGACTGGTTAGGAGAAGAAGGGAGACAATGGGACAAGAGGGGGAGGGGGGGCAACGGAACGCCCCCCCCCCCCTGAGGGTGCACCCGGGGGGCAGGTCAATGGGGGGAAGCAGGACAACCCGCAACCCCCCCCCCCCGCGCCCAACCCACACCGACCAGGGGGTAACCCATCTCGCTCAGCCAGGGGCTCCATAGCTCCCCAAATTTCCTTAAATTACCCTGCTTTATATACACCACTCTTTCACACCAAATTGTAGAGTCAATGGCATTGACCCATGATTCAAATGCAGGGGGGTTCCTGGCTTGCAAGTTCATTGCCATCAGCCACCAAGCCTGGTACAAGCACCTTAGTACTGCCATTCTTACCAAGGGGGGAACTCTACCCTCCTCCAGAATCCCTAAAAGACAGGTCCTAGCTTCTGGCTCCAAAGTAATCTTAAAGGTCCTATTTATTCTACGAACTATTTCTATCCAGTACCTGTACAACTTTGGACATTTCCACACCATATGGAGAAAGTCCCCCAGTGCCCCTCAGCGTGTGACCCTCAGCTTCTTTAGCAAAGCAGTGGTCCTCTTGGAGGTGTGTTTGGGGTCATTATCATGTTGGCATACTGCCCTGCGGCCCAGTCTCCGAAGGGAGATCATGCTCTGCTTCAGTATATAACAGTACATGTTGGTATTCATGGTTCCCTCAGAACTGTTCCCCAGCACTCATGCAGCCCCAGACCATGACCATGACCAGACCATGACACTCCTATCACCATGCTTGACTGTAGGCAAGACACACTTGTGTTTGTACTCCTCACCTGGTTGCCACCACACACGCGTGACACCATCTGAACCAAATAAGTTTATCTTGGTCTCATTAGACAACAGGACATGGTTCCAGTAATCCACCTACATGATCCATCTAATTGTCTTCAGCAAACTGTTTGCAGCCTTACTTGTCCATCATCTTTAGAAGAGGCTTCCTTCTGTGATGACAGTCATGCAGACCAATTTGATGCAGTGTGCAGCGTATGGTCTGAGCACTGACAGGCTGACCCCCCACCCCTTCAACCCTTGCAGCAATGGTGGCAGCACTCATACGTCTATATCCCAAAGACAACCTCTGGATATGACGCTGAGCATGTGCATTCAACTTCTTTGGTTGACCATGGCGAGGCCTGTTCTTAGTGGAACCTGTCCTGTTAAACCGCTGTATGGTCTTGGCCACCATGCTGAAGCTCAGTTTCAGGGTCTTGGCAATCTTCTTATAGCTTAGGCCACCTTTATGTAGAGCAACAATTCTTTTTTTCAGACCCTCAGAGGGAGAATGGCTAATTGGGCCCAGTTTGGACATTTTCACTTAGGGGTGTATTCACTTTTGTTGCCGGCTGTTTAGACATTAATGGCTGCGTGTTGAGTTATTTTAAGGGGACAGCAAATTTACACTGGTATACAAGCTGTACACTCACTTTACATTGTAGCAAAGTGTAATTTCTTCAGTGCTGTCAAATGAAAAGATATAATAAAATATTTACAAAAATGTGAGGGGTGTACTGACTTTTGCGAGATACTATACGCGCATGTAATTGTTTCTGACATGTATATGTGTATATTCTTCTTTTTGGTAGAGGCTACTTGTCCTTTGTTTCATTTTGTACTTTTGTATCAATAAAGTATTAGATGGGAGTAACCATTCCTGTTAAATTTTATAATCATGTGTTTCTGTGTGTTACTGTTTGGGGCACATAGAAAGTCCATGTAAAATACTTTTTCTTTGTGGGATTGTTGGATAAATTTGGATGTGGTGCCCACAGTTGTTTATAACCATACCCACCGAACATTATTATATATTTAAAATTGATTATCACTACTGATCAAATATATATATAGAGTAGTGTACTGTCATCCTATCAGTTTAAGAAACAGTGGGCCCTGAAGGGGTTATTTTAACCATGTTTTGTCTTAATAAATTTATACTTTTTTAACTTTTAATATTTTTTTTATTATTCAAGTGACAAGATAATGTCAAAGAAAGTACAGTCAATGAACAATAAAGCTTATAAATGTGAAATTAAGTATAAGCGTCGGAATGTCCTTTCATCAGGATATGCAGAAATACAACACCTCAAAACAGTAAACTGAGAAATTTCGATATAAAATATATTTGGTGGAAATATTGGTGAGGTTGACAAGATGATCTAACATAGAAGGATATAAGTCGTTAGTGGCCAGGTCATGAAACATGTTTCTGATTCTTTAGGGGCTAACTATGTAGATTCCCAACAAGCCACTGAGTATGGACTCATTTAGCCTCCAGTGAGATTTAGCCAACTTGATCATTAAGTTAGAAAACATTAGTACCACGGGGTCATGGTTAGTCCAGGGCATTGACAGTGTCTTAGCTGCGGTCAATTTGAGTAAATTTTGACTTTTTAAATTTAGACTTTTTTAAATCATGTTTTTTTACATCGTACCATGAACATCGTTCCATGAAAGTCCAAAGTTGCCTCAAATTTTCTGCCCACTGTTTGTATTATATATTTATAGGTTTTAAAAATGATTGCTATTAAAATATTTTTAGATGGTTCCATGAATAGAGATGGACGAACTTCCAACGGAACGTTTTGCGAACGCGGCCAAAAGTTTGCGAACCGCAAAGTTTGCGGCAGGCCCCATTGACTTTAATGGCAGGGGAACCTTAAAAACTTACAGGTCATATTTTCAGCCACAAAATACTTACTAGCTGTAAACACATAGTCCCACCACATGGCCACTGACATAACAAATGTATGAAGTGAATCTGGGATCGACAACTACAAGCATTCTTTTTTTATCTGTGAAATTTTGACAATTCAGGACTCAGGAGCGCATGAAGGCAATGGAGGAGAGGAAAGGTCAGGGTAGGCTATGAAGAGGGTGCAGGAGATGATCACCAGCACCGTGATAGAGAGCATTGACACCAGTACCGTGATAGAGAGCACTGACACCAGCACCGAGATAGAGAGCACTGACACCAGCACCAGCACAGAGATAGAGAGAGAGCATTGACACCAGCACCGTGATAGAGTGCACTGACACCAGAACCATGATATAGAGCACTGACACCAGCACCGTGATATAGAGCACTGACACCAGCACCGTGATAGAGTGCACTGACACCAGCCCCGTGATATAGAGCACTGACACCAGCACCGTGATATAGAGCACTGACACCAGCACCGTGATATAGAGCACTGACACCAGCACCGTGATAGAGTGTACTGACACCAGCACCGTGATAGAGTGCACTGACACCAGCACCGTGATAGAGAGCACTGACACCAGCACCGAGATAGAGAGCACTGACACCAGCACCGTGATATAGAGCACTGACACCAGCACCGTGATAGAGTGCACTGACACCAGCACCGTGATATAGAGCACTGACACCAGCACTGTGATAGAGAGCACTGACACCAGCACCGAGATATAGAGCACTGACACCAGCACCGAGATAGAGAGCACTGACACCAGCACCGTGATATAGAGCACTGACACCAGCACCGTTATAGAGTGCACTGACACCAGCACCGTGATATAGAGCACTGATACCAGCACCGTGATAGAGAGCACTGACACCAGCACCGAGATATAGAGCACTGACACCAGCGCCGAGATAGAGAGCACTGACACCAGCACCGTGATAGAGAGCACTGACACCAGCACCGAGATAGAGAGCACTAAGACCACACCAGCACCGAGATCGAGAGCACTGACACCACACCAGCACCAAGATAGAGAGAGAGCACTGACACCAGCACCGAGATAGAGAGCACTGACAGCAGCACTGATACCAGCAACTCGCTGCTGGGCCCTAAAAATATGACACCGCTCAACCTCTTCAAACAGGAGGGTACGGGCATATAGTACGCTTTTTTTGTACAAGGAAGTGAACCCACTGTAGAAAAAAGGTCTGTGGGCTCGATTAAATAAATCGTTTATATACATGGTCTATTGGTCACATGTGTTGAATTCCTCCGAGAATCATGCCTCATTCATTTTTATAAATGTGAGGTAGTCAACACTGTCGTGAGCTAGGCGAGTGCGCTTATCGGTCACGATCCCCCCTGCTGCGCTGAACGTCCTTTCGGACAGGACACTGGACAAGGGCCAGCCAACAGTTCCATTGCAAACTGGGAAAGCTCTGGCCAGAGGTCAAGCCTGCCCACCCAGTAGTCCAGGGGTTCATCACTCCTCAGAGCGTCCACATTGGCCGTTAACCCGATGTAGTCAGACACCTGACGGTCTAGGCGTTCCCTGATGCTGGATCCGGATGAGACCCGTGGATGGGTCGGCTGCAAGAATGACCTCATATCAGAAGTCACCAACACATCTTCAAACCGGCCTCTTCTTGCAGGCGCTGTTGGATTGGTACCCACAACTCTTTCTCTGGGAGTGGGAATTCCTCATCTGCCAGCGCACGCAAAAGCAGAATGCATAATTTCTCGAAGCAAGGCCTGGAAGTGCTCCATTCTGACAGCCCTCTGTGACGATGGTAGCATTTCCGTCATTTTGTGTTTGTACGGGGGGTCTAAGTATGTTGCCACCCAGTACTGGTCCTTGACCCTTATGCTTTTTATACGGGGGTCCCTGTTAAAACACTGGAGCATGAAGGCCCCCATTTGCACTAAACTGGAAGCGGTGTGGTGGCCTGGCTATTGCTCATCATCCAGGATAATGTCGTCCTCCTCGTTCTCCTCTTCCCATCCACGCACAACAACAGGGATCCCAGAAAGGTTTAAAGCATGCTCTTCTTGGTCCTCCTCATCCGCCCTGGCACCATCCTCCTCTGACTCCTCTTCAGACTCCTGTTGTTGACTTGTCTCAGATAGAGTAGCCCCCCCGGGAATTCATCCAGCATTGCGACTTCTGCATCTTCCTGCTCCTGCTCCTCCACGGCTTGATCAATGACACCACGCAATGCACGCTCCATAAAGAAGGCATAAGGTACCATGTCACTGATGGCGCCATGGCTGTGACTGACCAGTTTGGTGATCTCATCAAATGGCCGCAGAAGTCTGCATGCATGCCGCATGAGCAGCCACTGGCGCTGTGAAAAAAAATCAAGCACCCCAGAACCTGTTCTGCCGCAGAGTTCGTACAAGTAGACGTTAACTGCATGTTTCTGCTAGAGCAGCCTATCAAGCATATAGAAGTTTGAGTTCCATCGCGTCGGGAAATCGCAAATAAGACATCTGACCGCCAGATTGTGTCACCGCTGAATGTCAGCAAGGCGAGCCATGGCCGTGTAAGATCTTCTGAAATGGGCCGAGATTTTCCTTGCCTGCCGCAAGATGTCCTAGACCCCAAGGTATTTGACAACGAATGGCTGCATGACCAAGTTTAAGACGTGTGCCATGCATGGCACGTGCGTAATTTTGCCCTGTTTCAATGCGCTAAGCAGATTGGCACCGTTGTCACACACCACTTTACCAACTGTCAAATTGAGTGGTGTTAGCCACTGATCTGCCTGTAAACGCAAAGCTGAAAGGAGTGCAGGGCCAGTGTGGCTCTTGGCTTCCAGGCACAACAGACGCAGCACAGCATGGCAACGTCTCACCTGGCATGTCAAATAGGTTCTGGGGAGCTTGGGCAGCACAGCTGAAGAGACGCTAGCAGTGGAAAAGAAGGAGTCAGCCTAGGAGGAGAGGGAGGAGGATGGAGTAGGAGGAGGAGAAGAAGAGCCAGGGCTGCATGCAATCCATGGCGGTAAAACCAAATCTACACGGGTGCCACGGGTTACATGCTTGAAGGCCATCAGAGGGTTCACCCAGTGGGCAGTAAAAGTGATATACCTTCCCTGCCCGTGTTTGCTAGATCACGTGTCTGTGGTCAGATGTATCTTGGCACCGACACTGTGTGCCAGAGATACATTCACTTGCCGCTGAACATGGCCATATAGCTCTGGGATGCCCTTCTCTGAGAAATACTTCCTTCCTGGGACCTTCCATTGTGGTGTTCCAATGGCCACAAATTTTCAAAAGGCCTCTGAGTCCACTAGTTTATATGGCAGTAATTGGCAAGCTATCAGTTCTGACAAGCCAGCCGTCAACCGTTGGGCAAGAGGGTTATCCGGCGTCATCATTTTTTTTATGCTCAAACATTTGGCCCACGGAAGCCTGGCTATTTCCAGAAAAACGTGAGGATGGCATGATGGAAGGTGGAGTGGAGGACAATTGTGAGGAGAGAGGAGAAGGAGAAGTAGAAGACGAGGCTGGTCGGTGAGAGCCTGGAGTGTGGCTTTGTGTGTTCCGTTGCTCCCACTGGGCTCGGTGATGGCAGCCCATGTGCCTTTTTAAGGCGGTCGTCCCTAGGTGAGTGTTGGTCTTACCGCGACTTATGCATTGACTGCAAAGATTGCAGATGGCAACACTATTGTCAGCAGCGGACACGTAAAAAAAAGCCCACACTGCGGAGCTGTCAGGGCTGGCTTAGCCCTTCCTCCTCTAGGCTGACCACTCAGCTGTTGGCTAATTGCCAGCTCTCTTCTCTTTCCACAGTTACCAGCTGTTCCCGATGATGCTCGTCTGACCTGCCTATTTAAAGCCTTCCAGCTCACTCTTTCCTTTGCCTTCGCGTTGGTCACATCACTAGGAACCATCTCCTGCTGTTTGTTTCAAGACTGGCTTGCTGACATCCCTCCTGGCTTCCATCCTGCTTGCAGTTGCTCTCCTTGGATCCCTGACGTCTGGACTGGCTGATTACCCGATCTGGTTTATGAACTTTGGACTGGCTGACTACCTGATCTGGCTGCTGGACTCTGGCTATGCTTGAGTACGCTTTTTTCTTATTACCTTTTTATTTTTATTAAAAAACAAGTGTGATTTAAATTGTACATCTGTCTCTGTCTGTTTCATGGTTCCCGACAGTAAGCGAAGGCCATGAATTATGAAGATACAGTCAATCCACTTGTTGGTAATATTTTTTCCAGGGTGGATGAGCAAGATCACTGCATGGATCAGTTTGCCTTGGCATTACAGACGCTCCTGAATTGCACCTGGAATCCCCCACGGAGGCTATTCCGGTACAACCTGAGTCGTAGGCTGTCCCTGCTGCTGCGCCAGTCTCTGTGCAGGCACCCGCCTCGAGTATTACCTCTATAAGAGGTATGTCTGGTTCTGCTCCACTTCTCCAGCGATTTGGGGGCAATCCAGTTCAATGCAGAGGGTTTGTCAATCAGGTTGAGATATACTTCAAAATGCTGCCCCAGGCATTTCCCAGGGACAGAAGCAAAGTAGGTTTCATGATATCTTTGCTTTCTGAGAGAGCCTTGGCCTGGGCTAACCCTCTATGGGAGACGCAAAAACTTGTTGTCTTGAGTTACCCTCAGTTTGTGGCCTCCTTTAAAATGGTTTTTGATGTTCACGCACGCTCCGCTTCTGCTGCCAAGTGCCTCATGTCCATCAAACAGAGTACGAGAACTGTTGCCGACTACGCCATTGAAAGGTTGCTTGGAACAATGAGGCCCTCGTGGCTGCTTTTTCTCATGGTCTCTCGGATTCCATCAAGGATGAGATAGCAGCCCGAGATATACCCACTGAGTTGGAGAGCTTGATCTCGTTTGCCATCCTCATTGACTCCAGACTCAGAGAAAGACTTTCTCTTAAGGAGCGCTTGCGGAAGCCTCCTGTATGTTTGCCTCCGAGCTTTGTAGTCCCACCCATGCCTCCCTCACCTCCCATGCCTCCTGGTACCGAGTTGGTCAGTGAAGATGAACCCATGCACCTGGGCTTCACGTGTCTCTCTGCGGATGAGAGAGCCTTTAGGAGGAGGGAGAGATTGTGCCTTTATTGTGGCCAGGCAGGTCACTTTTTGAAGTCTTGTCCGACACATCCAGAAAACACCCGAACCTTGAGGTCCTGCCATGGACAGACTTTAGGTGGCGTTGTTTCGTCCCCCGTTATCCAGAAGGATAAGCCCCTGGTTTTGGTCACCCTTTCTTGGGCTGAGTCATCCATCGAGATACAGGCGCTAATCGACTCTGGGGCTACAGGCCTGTTCATTGATGCTGCATTTGTTTCGCAGCACTCGATTCCGCTGCAGCTACTTGACACTCCATTGAGGCTCTTGACGGGAGACCTTTACAGCCTGCCCATGTGACTCATGAGACGGTTCTGTTGTCCATGGCTGTAAGGGCTCTTCATCATGAGATAATCCAATTCCAAGTTATTTCCTCACCCAGATTTCCGCTGGTTATTGGTTATCCTTGGTTACAGAGGCACAACCCCTCTTTTGATTGGCTCCGTGCTGAGGTTCTCTCCTGGTCACCACAATGCAGTGAGACATGCTTCCTGAAGGTATCCAAGGTCCTGTGCACCGCTTCCCTCCCCTCCCTGCTGGAGGAGTACCGTGATTTTGGTGTTATCTTTGATAAAGGTCAAGCCGGTAGTTTGCCTCCACACCGGCCTTATGATTGCGCAATTGACCTTCAACCTGGTGCCATACCTCCTCGTGGCCGGGCTTATCCTTTGTCGGTCTTGGAGGATAAGGCCATGGAGGAGTATGTTACTGTCACACTTTCTCAAGGTTTGATCCGCAAGTCCTCGTCTCCTGCTGGTGCTGGTTTCTTCTTTGTGAAAAAGAAGAGCGGTGAACTGAGACCTTGTATAGATTATAGGGGTCTCAATTGTGTCACGATTAAGAATGCCTACCCGATTCCATTGATTACAGAATTATTTGACCGCCTCAAGGGAGCAACGGTTTTCACAAAGCTTGACCTGAGAGGGGCATACAATCTCGTGCGCATTAAGGAGGGCGACGAGTGGAAAACTGCGTTTAATCCCAGAACATGCCATTATGAATACCTGGTAATGCCTTTTGGCCTTTGTAACGCTCCGGCAGTTTTCCAGGAATTTATTAACGATGTCCTCCGAGATTTGTTGCAATTGTGTGTGGTGGTTTATCTCGATGATATCCTCCTGGTTTTTCGATGGACCCAGAGAAACTGTCGGCAGTCCTACAGTGGCCTCGACCCGTGGGTTTACGTCCTCTGCAGCGTTTCCTGGGCTTTGCCAACTACTATCGAAAGTTTATTCGTAACTTTCTCGTCTCTGGTCAAGCCTCTGACTTATATGACCAGAAAGGACGGTAACCCACAGAGTTGGTCTCCGGAGTCCATTAAGGCTGCCTTTGAGACTCTCAAGGCTGCCTTTGTTTCTGCTCCTGTGTTGGCACATCCTGATCCTACGTTGCCTTTTATCCTAGAAGTTGATGCTTCTGAGACTGGATTTGGCACGCTTCTGTCTCAACGTCCTAACTCTGAGAGCGCTATGCATCCGTGTGGTTACTTTTCCAAGAAATTGTCACCTGCTGAAGGCAATTATGAGATTGGTGACAGGGAGCTGTTGGCGATCATTTTAGCCCTGAAAGAATGGAGACATCTCCTTGAAGGTACCACTGTGCCCGTTCTTATTCTTACTGACCATAAGAATCTTACATTCTTGTCTGAGGCTAAGCGACTCTCTCCCAGAAGGGTGCGATGGGCTCTTTTCTTGTCGAGCTTTAATTACATTGTCTCATTCTTACCCGGTACTAAGAATGTAAGGGCTGATGCCTTGTCATGACAATTTTCCTCCACTTCCAAGTCGGAGTCGGTTCCGGTTCCTATGATTCCTCCTGATCGTATCTTGGCTACGGTTCGCACCAGTCTTACTTCTCCTTTGGGTGACAAAATTCTTGCTGCTCAGGTCCATGCTCCTCCTGATAAACCTTGTGACCGCAGCTTTGTCCCAGAGAGTCTCTGTACTGCAGTGCTCCAGACTTACCATTCTCCCAAGGCAGCTGGCCATCCTGGGAAGAATCAACTCATTTGGGCCATCTCCCAACAATTCTGGTGGCCTAGTCTATGGGCTGATGTTACTGCCTTCGTAGCTGCCTGTCCCGTGTGTACTCAGAGTACGACTCCACGACACCTTCCAGTGGGCCTCCTACAACCCATACCCAATGGAGAGAGGCCCTGGACTCACCTGTCTATGGATTTCATTGTGGAATTGCCCAATTCCCAAGACAACACTGTTATCCTTATGGTTGTTGACCGGTTCTCAAAGATGTGTAATTGTATTCCACTTAAGAAGTTGCCCACCTCTAAGGAACTGGCTTCCATTTTTGCTCGGGAGATCTTTCACTTACATGGGCTACCCAAGGTGATTGTCTCGGATAGGGGCAGTCAGTTTGTCTCCCGGTTCTGGCGAGCCTTTTGTGCACAGTTGGGAATCCAGCTTGCGTTCTCTTCTGCGTATCATCCGCAGTCTAATGGGGCCGCAGAACGAGCCAATCAGTCCTTGGAGCAATTCCTACGTTGCTATATTTCTGACCATCATAACAACTGGTCTGACCTATTACCTTGGGCAGAGTTTGCTCACAACAGTTCCTTGAATTCTGCCTCCCGATTGTCTCCATTTATGGTGAATTATGATTTCCAACCTTCCATGTTGCCTGACTCGTTTGTTCCGCAGAGTAAGTAAGTTCTTCCTGCTTCTCCTCCCTATCTGCTGGTCCATATCTCCCTCTGAACTCCTCTCCTCTTCCTCTCTTGTGGGCACCCACGTGACATCACTAGACACATCATCATCGACGTCACCTTCCCCACCGCTATAATTAGAGATCTCGGAGTAGGCAGCAACACCGGGGACCAACCTCCACCCAGGGCTGATCTGGGTACTGTCATCAGACTGCTGAGTGGCGCTTGTTGCTACCTCCTCTTCCTGATCCAATGCCAAGAGTGGCTGCGCATCGGAAATGTCTTCATATGGATCGGAAAATAATTCCTGTGACTCAAGCAGAAGGTATATGGTGGTGGTGTTGGTGGTAGTGTCTTTGGGGGTGCACATAGCAGAGAGTGAAGAAGAGGGTGTAGATCGAGAGGATGAGGAGGGTGCAGAAGAGTAAGGCTGAGTGAGCCACTCAACCAAGTCTGGTGCGTCCTTTGACATAATCGCATGCACCTTCTGCAATTTGCCACTTTGGCTCAAGCTTGTTGCTCCTGCCCTACCCCTACCACCCGTGCGGAAGGGCCTGCCTCTTCCTATGCCTGTCATTTTTTAAATGACCCTGTGACAAAAGTCTCTAGAGAAGTGCAGTATGTATGTGGAAGAAGGTATATAACACCCCGCTTCAATCTGTCGTTTTTGGGGGCCACTGGTTTATCACACCAGTTATAATACCTTTTTTATTACGTTTGTCACTCTTTGTAGTATCGCTGCAGAGCCGCTCAGCAGTCACAATGCTGCACAGTGAAAATGCACTATACTATGCTTTCTTTATGTGCAAGTATTTTATACATGTATTACACACCTATATACTGCACACCAAATAGTACACCTATACCAGTCCTTAAAAGGACCTTTGTGGACCTAGTAGCTAGTGATTTGCAGACTGTCCATCAGTCCCTACACTGATAAAAGACAGCTGCAGAAATGAGCAGTAATCTGCAGCACAGCAGTGCACCAGCACCCTATATATTGTACACCTATACCAGTCCTTAAAAGGACCTTTGTGGACCTAGTAGCTAGTGATTTGCAGACTGTCCCTCAGTCCCTACACTGATAAAAGACTGCTGCAGAATAGGGCAGCAGTCAGCAGCAGTGCACCAGCACCCTATATACCGTACACCTATACCAGTCCTTAAAAGGACCTTTGTGGACCTAGTAGCTAGTGATTTGCAGACAGCCCCTACACTGTTAAAAGACTGCTGCAGAATAGGGCAGCAGTCAGCAGCAGTGCACCAGAACCCTATATACTGTACACCTATACCAGTCCTTAAAAGGACCTTTGTGGACCTAGTAGTAATAGCTAGCTAGTGATTAAACTGACTGTCCCTGCTCCACACAGCGTCCTGTCCCTACACTGACAAAAGACAGCTGCAATCACCAGCACAGCAGTGCACTGAACCCTATATACTGCTACTACTACTGAAACAGACATACTGTCTAATAGAAGCATAATTTTGTAGTAATATTATATTAAAAAAATGTTTAGCAATTGTATACTGTATGTTTTATCAAAAATGCAGTTTTCTTTTAATGCTTAGCTAGTTTTCTCATACAGAAACTTATCTGCAATTTTAGAGTTTCATCCCTCCTTCCCCTTGTATAAAGTGGCATACAGGCACATGGCAATCTTTAGGAAAATGCCAGTTGGGTGCATAAATAAAGTACTTTGAAAATACCTTGTTTTCTTATGTACTTTAGAGTCTCTTGTTCAGCAAGCACTTGACAAATGCTTTTATGTAATATTGTTGTTGAATCTGGCATTTGCCTTGCGGAGGTAAATGTTTAATATGTGCTGTCCTCCCTTTACCTGATATTTTATGTGTTTTTCAGGATAAGTCCTAATTCCTTTGATTACTTTTTACACTTCCTTTTTTCAGTGTCATCATGCTCTGTTAGTTTTCCTCCCTGTAAATAGATAGCTTGACTTCTTTATTATAACAGAATGTGAAACCACATAAAAAAAAAAGAATAGGTGAGTTAGTGAAATATGTCATTTTGCTCAAATCACTTTGAAGTCTAAATATTATCTTTTATAATCAAAACTTTGCTGTGTGTGCTTTAAAACTACCTCTAGAAATTACATACAGTATATGTGTATACAATATATACAGTGTATGTGTATGTATGTATATATATATATATATATATATATATATATATATTGGGGGTGTAGCACCCACTAACGAGACCACTCCACATCAGAAACTCAATTTCAGGGCTTTTTGACCCACTTTTATAAAAAAAAAAGAAAATGTCCATGGATAAATCCCACACGGGAGTTTCAATTTCACAGTAGTAGTAAACGAAAAATACCAAGCCACCTGGCTCTATGGTCAGCAGTACTGCCGTTTAGGCTTTGCCCTCTTGGCCATATAACAGAGATCACGTACAAGGACTGTACCTCTTTTAATCTTCCTTACTGCTCATCCCACAGCTTTGGGCTCTCTGACTACACCATACAGACATGCATGCTTCTCTCTTGCATTCCTGGACTCCTCGGGAGGGTGGAGCCCAGAACCATGGTCAGGTGTCTAGAAATAGACCAATACACACCTGATCAGTCAGTGTGCTAGTGAATCCCAAGATCACTACGAAATCCCCGGGCTCCAGATCCCAAAACAAAGTTTAGTAAATAATGAGGAAACTGAAAAGTCAGTTTCCTCCCAACGTTGCAAGCTTCCTGGAGCCCCTCAACCCACCTGGTTGAAAATGCTGGGTACATACACTGGTGGGGTACCACACTACCGCATATCCCCCCCTTGTTTCGACCTGGAGGGAGAAACACCTGCACCCACCATAGCAGTTGGGACACCTCTGTGTTGGCCATCAGCCACATAGGCCCAACCCTTTTTTTGGGTGCGCTTCCGGGCACGCCCTACCCTGGATCGCAACGGGGTCCTACAGTTCTGTATCCTCAGCCTACTCCCTCTGTCCTTGGGATTCCTGAGCTCACATTTATTTTCTGGTGGCCCACCGCCTTTCCTGCTACTTCCTTTCAACTCAGTTTCCAGATACTACACCTGATGAGGAACTACCTTTTCCCTCACTGGTACCGGTTTTCCCCATCACAACAGGTCTCTTGGGTTTACCAACTCCTTTGCCTTTACCCTTGACCACCAACTCCCCAGAGCTCAACATCTGTGTATCACGCCCATTTTCCAAGAAATTATTCATGTTCATATCAAGGCCATTATTTACACTAACATTCAGTAATGCACCACCATTTCTCCAGTTACCAATTGTGGCAGCACGCAGGTAAAGTCACCTGGTTGTATCCAGGATGGGAAATATGTGTGCCCTAGATTCAGGCTTTATGCAGACCTTTACAATTAGAGGGGAAGAGTTAATGAGCCCAGCTGAAGTAAGTAGGCTCATTAAGACCTCTACAAAAAACCCCAGCATGCTTAGGGAGATGCTCCATCCTGGAACCAGTTTTGTGTTGTATAGACTGGGGAGTGTGATATCTGTTCTGTGTGGTGAGTTAACGCCTGTGTGGCAAACCTCTACAACAGAGACAGGGACTGGTGCAGCAGAAGGCTGCACTCAGTTGTTAGACAGGGAATCTAAGTGTGTAGTTAGAGGTCAAGCTGACCAGGATTTATTTTCATGTTTTATTTTTGTTTGGCTGTTATATGTATCACTGCATGTAGCATAAATAAACCGCATCTTTTGTTTTTTGCACCTACAACGCTGTCTGCTGTGCCTGATTTTGTGTTGTGAACCCATCCAGGGGGTCACACACACCCGCTGCCGAGCTAACCCCTCACAGTTGGTGGAGAATTTTGGCAGTTTTTTTTTCAATTTTTTTAAAGGCCAGCATGGAGGAGATACTGAGACAGCTGGCTCTAGCAAATGCAAATCAGCAGCAAACAAATGCGGCTTTACAAAAGAGCCTTGCAGCTCAGCAGAAAGCTCACCTGCAGAGTCTGGAAGCTCAGCAACAAGCCCAGCAGCAATCTGAAGCCCGCTTCATAGACCTGTTGCAGAAGCAAGAGCAGAATTTTCAACAGAAAATAGAGACATTAATACAGCAACGTCCGCAGACCAATGAAGCAAGTGGTTATAATAATACCGCATCCTTTGGTGTGAGCCGTTTATTGACAAAAATGACTGGAGAGGATGATCCGGAGGTGTTTTTGACCACATTTGAAAGGACTGCTGAAAGGGAAAAGTGGCCTAAGGAGCAATGGGCTGGACTGGTGGCCCCTCTGTTAACTGGGGAATCGCAGAAAGCTTATTATGACCTAGAGCCTGACCAAGCAAAAGACTATGTGGTGCTAAAAACAGAAATATTGGCACGGCTGGGTGTCACCCTGGCCGTCCGGGCTCAGCGTGTGCATAATTGGACTTTTCAGGTTGGAAAACCCCCCAGGTCTCAAATGTATGATCTCATTCACCTGAGCAGGAAGTGGCTGCAGCCAGAGACTTTGACCGCACCAAACATTGTGGAACGTGTTGTTATGGATCGTTTCCTGAGAGCTCTTCCTACTGCCATCCAAAAATGGGTAAGCCATGGAGACCCAGAAAATGCAGATAAACTTGTGGATCTGGTTGAGAGGTACTTGGCTACAGAGAACCTGACCACCTCTTCCAGGGACTCACGGACTTTCCACCCTAAGACCAGATCATTCCCAGTGGTGGGTAAGATGACTCCAAGGGGTGAGGGTGGAGAGAGTGAGAGGGTGGGAGTTCTACCTAAGGTCTGGCGGGAGCAGCCCAGGAAGCCCATGCTGCAAGAGACAGCGAAAAAGATTATTTGCTACCGCTGCCGGCAAGAGGGACATATTGCAGCCAATTGCCCCGTTGTGGATGAGCCTATGCATAGTGACTTTATAAGGGAGAGACGTCAGTCGCTGTTTGCGACAGTTGCATGCACTGCCATTCGGGGACCTGAGAAACATTTATGTAAAATGTGTATTAATGGTAGAAATGTTGATGTGTTGCTGGATTCAGGTAGCCTGGTAACATTGATAAAAGCTGAATTAGTTACTACAGAGGTCTCTGGGAAGAACAGGGTGGCTGTTATCTGTGTGCATGGGGACACCCGAGAGTATCCTGTAACTTCAGTGTTTTTTGAGACCCCCAAAGGTAACCTCTCTCATCAGGTGGGGTTAGTGTCTTACTTACCACATGATGCTATTGTGGGAAGGGATTTTCCAAAATTCTGGGAACTCTGGGATTGTCCTGAGCCCCCCACTGGTGCCCCTATAAACCAGGAAGATGACCAGAATTCCTCTGGGAGTGGTGAGGACTCTCCTGAATTTCCCTTGTCGGTATTGGCGGGGGAAACTCGAGAAACTGGGGAGGAGCCAACATCCTCAGATAAAAACATGCCGTCTGTGGAGTTTTCGGATCTTGAGGTTCACAGGGAAAATTTTGCCACAGAACAGTTAAAAGACCCCACCCTAATAAAGGCACGGGAAAATGTGGTGAAAATAGATGGCGAGTTAGTGAACCCAGATAAGACTTGCCCTTATCCTTACTTCACTATGGAAAGGGACCTGCTGTATCGAGTGGCTCAAAGGGCAGAAGAAACCATTGAGCAACTTGTAGTGCCCAAACCTTACAGGAAGTTGGTGTTAGAATTGGCTCATGGGCACATTCTGGGAGGTCATCTGGGGACAGAGAAAACCAGAGAGAGGGTATTGCAGAGATTCTATTGGCCTGGGGTCATGAAGGAAATAGAAAATTATTGTTCCTCCTGCCCTGTGTGTCAGAAGTCGGCACCTATGCCACATTTCCGTAACCCGCTGGTACCTCTTCCTATCATTCAGGTCCCCTTTGAAAGGATCGCGATTTGGTAGGTCCGATAATGAAGTCCGCCAGGGGGCATCAGTACATTTTGGTTATATTGGACTATGCCACCCGTTATCCGGAAGCAATTCCTCTCCGAAATACCTCGGCCAAAACCATAGCCAAAGAGCTATCTCTTGTTTTTAGCCGTGTGGGTATTTGTAAGGATCTGCTTACGGACCAAGGTACACCCTTTATGTCCCGGGATATGAAAGAATTATGCAAGTTGTACAAAGTGACGCAATTGCGTACATCTGTGTATCACCCCCAAACAGATGGGTTGGTTGAAAGATTCAACAAAACCCTTAAACAAATGTTAAAGAAGGTGGTGGATAGAGATGGAAAGAATTGGGACTGTCTAATACCCTATCTAATGTTTGCCATTAGGGAGGTACCCCAATCCTCTATGGGTTTCTCACCCTTCGAGTTGCTCTATGGGAGACACCCAAGAGGGCTGCTGGATATCGCCAAGGAAACTTGGGAAAATGATAGTTCTCCTCACAGGAGCGTGATTGAGCATGTCGCCCTGATGCAAGATAGAATTGCACAGGTAATGCCAATTGTAAAGGAACATTTAACCCAAGCGCAGTTAGCACAGCAGAGAGTGTACAACCGTGGGGCCAAGACCCGTACTTTTTCCCCGGGGGATAGGGTCTTGGTGCTAGTCCCTACGGTTGAAAGCATATTTCTGGCCAAATGGCAAGGTCCATATGAAGTAATTGAAAAAATTAGTGAGGTGAACTACAGGGTTAGACAGCCAGGAAGGCGAAAGCCAGAGCAGATCTATCACGTCAATCTGCTGAAAGCCTGGAGGGATAGGGAATCCCTAGTCGCAGAGACTTTGTCACAAGTACAGCCTGATTGCTTAGTTCCTATGGTTGGAATAGCTGACACCTTATCGAAACCCCAACAACAGGAGGTTAAAGAGTTTGTACTTCGTAACAAAGAGATTTTCTCTGAGCTTCCGGGACAAACATCTGGCGTAGAGCATGACATTATCACCCCGCCAGGAGAAAGGGTAAAACTAAAACCTTATAGAATACCAGAGGCCCGACGGGAGGCAATACGTGGGGAGGTTCAAAGGATGTTGGAATTGGGTGTGATAGAGGAGTCCCAGAGTGACTGGTCCAGTCCTATCGTACTAGTGCCCAAACCTGATGGGAGCTGGCGGTTTTGTAACGATTTTCGACAATTAAATAAAGTTACAAAATTTGACACCTACCCCATGCCGCGTATAGATGAGTTGATTGACCGGCTGGGAACAGCCCGATATATGACAACTCTTGATCTCACCAAAGGCTATTGGCAAATTCCCCTGGCCGAGTCGGCCAAGGAGAAAACTGCGTTTGTAACCCCAGATGGGGCATTCCAATATAAGAGAATGCCGTTTGGGTTACAGAATGCACCGGCAACATTCCAGCGGAAAATGGATAAGATTCTGAGGCCCCATCAGAAATATGCTACAGCTTACCTGGATGATGTGATTATCCATAGCACAGACTGGGTCTCACATTTGCCGAAAGTACAAGCAGTCCTAGACTCTATCCGGGAAGCTGGGTTTACGGCCAATCCAAAGAAGTGTACCATTGGACAGGAGGAGGCCAAATATCTTGGGTACACTATTGGGAGGGGGGTGATAAAACCCCAAGTCAATAAAGTCGAGGCCATACAGAGTTGGCCACGTCCCAACAGCAAGAAACAGGTACGAGCCTTTCTTTTTTTTTTATAATTAATGTTTATTAAAGAAGAGAAGCGTGTACAAAGCATAACGATCAATACATAAACCAATATCAAGGGCAGCAGCATTATAGCGTTAATTACAATGGAACAGTCAAATACACCCACCTCTTCTATTATGAAAGAGGGAATATAGTGGACAGAAATAGAGGGAGAGTAAAGGAAAGGGAAAACAAACAGAAAGAGAGAGAAAGAGAAAGAAAGGGGGGGGGGGGGGATGTGGGAGATGGGGGGGGGAGGGGGGGGGGGAAGGAGGGCAGACCACCCTCAGATAAACACTTGCAAAATTACAGTAGATATAGTAAGAACAAGTAAGAACAAGAGTTATGATCACATCACACTGGTTGAGACATTATGGCTGCATAACTAGATGAATATTTAAAGGCAACCCAACAGGCCCAGATCTTCGTTGCCAACTCAGATTTACCCTGGAGGGAGAGAGTCATGTCCTCCATGTAATATGTGGTATCCACGTTGAGTAACCAACGCCGGAGCGTGGGGATCGTCTTCAGCTTCCAAAACTGAGGAATTAGGGTTTTGGCAGCGTTTAAGAGGTGTGGTGTAATCGACCTCTTATAGGGGCCCGTCGGCCTCCCCGTGCAATGGAACAGAACATACCACGGGTCATTAGGTACCTCCCACCCCTGGATTTCTTTAATCGTGTAGAAAATCGCCAGCCAGAATGGGCGGATCCTCGGGCAGTACCACCAAATATGAGCATGAGTGGCTACCTCCCCGCACTCCCGCCAACAAAGTGGGGAGGACTGAGGAGAAAACCTATGTAAAACAACCGGTGTGTAGTGCCATCTGGTCAAAAGTTTATACGCCATTTCTGATGTCTTAGAGGATCCAGAGGAGGTATGAGCCAGGGTTAGGATTTGTGACTGCTGGGACGGAGACAGAGCCGTATGCAGTTCCCTTTCCCAGTACCGTAGGAGGGAGGGAGTACCCGTAGAAGTGAGGGACAACAATGCCTGATAAAAGTACGAAACCGGCCGCTCAATCGGGCTAGGTTCGGCAAATGCGGTTTCCACAGGTGTAAGCTCCGCCAAGGTGCGCAAGGGCTTTGGGAGCATGCGCACAAAGTTCAATAGTTGATGATGTTTCCATCGATCCATGTAGGATATGGGGGAGTCACCCATGATGGAAGAAAGAGGCAACACCCCGGATGAGCCGGTGAACTGATGTAGACATGTGTTAGTGCCCAGCCGCCACGGGTGAATCTGAGGGTCCATGTTACCCGGGGGGAAAAAATTGTGACCCACCAAGGGCATCAGGGGGGAGTTATACAACCAGCCATACATCTTACAGATAGAGTCCCACACCATCAAGGAGGAGTGTGTAAGCGGTGACGTGGTAGGCAAAAGGGTCCTGAACTTCCTCGGGATCCACATCAGTGTGGAAGGTTCAGCGCCACAGAGGTCCGTTTCTAAGTTTACCCAGAGTTTCGTGGCCTTGCAATACTTCAAGTCAGAGAGCCTAGTCAGCACAACGGCCCTGTAGTACAGCTTGAAGTCTGGTACAGCTAAACCCCCGCTACACTTAGGGCGGATGAGGAGAGATCTATTCAGCCTGGGTCTTCTCCTATTCCATATGTACCGGTATACCAGAGATGTCAAGATTGTAAAAAACCCCACCGGTATCCCAAACGGGACCATCTGAAGCATGAAGAGCACCCTGGGCAGCAAGTTCATCTTAACCAGACCAATTCTGCCCAGCCAAGAATGTCGTAGCTGGGACCACTTCTGGATATCTGACCTAAGTGTGTTGAGCAAAGGCAGAAAGTTAGCGCGGAACAGGGACGATAGGGAGGGCGTAAGTTGAATGCCCAAATATTTCATGGAGCTCAACTGCCAGGCAAAGGGATAGTTCTTTTTCAGGTGAGATACCTGTTTGGCGGGGACAGAGATGTTTAACATTTCCGATTTGGACATATTGATTTTAAAATTTGACACGGCGCCGTAGGCCGAAAACTCGGACATAAGATTTGGAAGGGTGATCAGGGGGTGTTGCACATAAAACAAAATATCGTCCGCGTAAGCCGCGTATTTGTGTTCCGTCGTACCTATTGTCACGCCATGTATATTCGGGTTTCGCCTAATAAGGGATAAAAATGGTTCCAGGGAGATCGCAAATAAAATCGGCGAGAGCGGGCAACCCTGGCGAGTGCCGTTGTATAGGGTAAAGGGGTCACTAAGGGTACCGTTGATCCGTATCTGAGCTGTGGGGCAGTGGTACAACGCCGCTATTTTAGAGCGCAATGTGGGTCCTATACCCAAGTGCGCCAGCGTAGCCATAAGGAAGTCCCAGTCCACCCTGTCAAACGCCTTCTCAGCATCCGTGGAAAGTAACAGGGTGGGCTGGGAAGTCCGCCGCACATAAGCCATCAAGGACAGTGTGCGGAGAGAATTATCCCGCGCTTCCCTCCCGGGGATGAATCCTGTCTGATCCCGTGAAATCCACTGTGGCACCAAGGGGAGCAGCCTATTCGCTATGGCTTTAGCATAAATCTTCGCATCAATATTCAAGAGCGAAATAGGGCGGTAGCTCGCGCAGTCACTAGGGTCCTTGCCCTCCTTGGGTAATACCGTGATGTGGGCATGAGTGGTCTCCGGGCGAAGGTCCCCGCCGTCCGAGGTCACGTTAGCGTATCTGGTCAGATACGGCAACAGTATGTCAGCGTACGCTCTATAATAAGATACCGTGAGGCCGCCTGGTCCCGGTGCCTTACCGCGTGCCATAGCTTTCATGGCGCCCAGAAGCTCCGCAGCCGTAAACTCCCCCTCCAAGGAAGCCAAGGCCTCCTCGGAGAGCTTCGGGAGGGCGGCACGGGCCAGATAGTCCCCAATAAGGCGTCCCCGAGCCTCTCTATCCTGGACACCCTGGTGCACCTGATACAGACGCTGATAAAAGTCCCTGAATGTCTTGGCTATACGGGGGGTCTCAAACACCAGGTCTCCCGAGGGGGTCTTAACTTTGGCAATAAACGCCGCGTTTTTACGCTGTCGCACCGAGTTGGCCAACAGCCTACTGGGCTTATCTCCCCACTCATAAAATCGGTGAGCTACTATCCGCGAGCGTCGCTTTTGATCTAAGTGAAGGAGGGACTTCAGGGTCTCCCGTTTTTCCGTTAAGGCGTGGAAAAGGGCCGGAGTCTGGGTCAGCTTATGCCGTCGTTCTAAGTCTGTAATGTCACGCAACAAGTCGGACTGTTGTAGTAAGCGTTCTCTCTTTTTCCTAGAACCCAATTCCATGAACTTTCCCCTAATATACACCTTGTGGGCCTCCCATAGCACTCCCGGCGAAACTTCAGGACTGACATTAGTCTTAAAATAAAATTCCAAACTGTCACCCATCACCTTTTTATCCGCCTCTTCGGCTATAAGGTCCTCGTTCAACTTCCAGTTAGTGGATTTCAGGGGTACGGACGCCACTCTAATGGTTAAGGAAATCGGAGCATGGTCCGAAATGGGGGATGAGTCAATGCTTGACTTCACTATGAGCGGGAGGTGCTGGTGATCAATGAAGCATAAATCAATTCTAGAGTATGTTTGGTGCACCGGAGAGTAGTAGGTAAAGTCCCTTTCCCGCGGGTGATTAATTCTCCAGACATCCATCAACTGTAGGTCATGGAGTCGAGAACGTATATACCTCACTCCCCTGCCGGAAAGCGAGGAACCACCTCTAGAGGTGTCCAAAGTAGGTTCCAGGGGAACATTAAAATCGCCCGCTAGTAGAATGCATCCACGTGCAAAATTCCGTAGGGAGTTGAGTGTGGAAGCCAGGAAACGCACCTGGTTTTTGTTAGGGGAGTATAAGGTGGCCAAAGTACACTGCATGCTGCCCAGGGTGCCCCGGAGAAACAGAAAACGCCCCGCAGGATCACACAACATTTCCTCAAACGTGAACGCGGTTCCCCTACGAATCCCAATGGCCACAGCTTTTGCCTTAGAAATGTCGGAAAGGCTGTAGTACCACGTGGGGTACTTCGGTGAGTGCAGTCTAACTCGAGTCGTCTGCGTGAGGTGGGTCTCCTGGAGGAAGACCACGTTCCCCCGCAGACGGTCCAGCTCCCTATATAAGTTGTGTCTGTTCCCCGGGGCGTGAAGGCCCCGTACATTAAAAGATACAAGGTTCACAGTAGCCATGGGGTCTCAGGAGGAGGAACCGCGATCACCACAACATTATCGATGCAATACAGAGGCGGTCTGCCGCTAAATAGGGAGGAGGGGATCAGAGGAGGTGGAGACAATAGACAAGAAAGGTGAAAAAGAAAAGGAAAGGAGAAGGAGAGGAGACAAGAAAATGAAAGACCCCACCTTAGTGGGAAAAACAAAATGAACCAAAAAAGGTGCTGTCGGAGAACAGCTAGTAGTGCACGCATTTCCATGCCGTGCGCGAGTGGGCTGCGTGACCGCCACAGGGCCCCCACGCCCGCCACCCCAACAGGGGAACGGACGCCAGGGCCCCGCGCCGGGCAGCCCCCACTCGAAAAGGGGGGGACGGGACTCGGGCAGCCGGGCGCAAACCACACCATAAAGGTCCTAAGTAGTGCCCCGCGGTCCGGTGCCGACACCAAGGCATAAAAATCTAGAGATAACATCATCCAAAACATAAAACGGTAAAACGCCTGTAAAGAACAATATGGGTACGAAGCTAAGGCGGTAAGATACATAATGGGGGGGGGGGTACCGCGAGTCAGTCACGCTCCAAAGACACGGAGAGGGAGAGGGAAAAAACACACACCATTAGATAAGGCAAAAGAACAGCAATTTTCACCTCCAAACTGAGGCCCCCAAGGAGGTACCGGGGTATGGGCCACACGGCCAAAGGTGACTCAGCCGTGGCCTTGCAAAAACTCGTTGCCGCCAGAGACGGTCAGCTTCCTCGCACAAACTTGGTAAGGGAGCCCCCCCAATTGCGTTCAGGCGGTATGTCCCACAAATGTAAGTAGGCATCTTGAGCAGGTAAACAAGCTGAAGGGCAGGTTGCCATTTCAAGGGCGGTAATCAGGTGCAGAAGTGCGGCGGGCACGGCTCACTCTCTGCCAGCCCTGGTCGGCCCCAGTGGGCAGGGGCGGGATGCCGTCCTGCCATCCAGGCAGCTCCGGGATAGGAACGGACATATCCGTGCAGAATTTGGGCAGCTCCTCCGGGAATCGTAGTATTGCGGTTCTGCCATCTCTAGAGGCGATCAAGGCCGCAGGGAAGCCCCACTTATATTTAATGGACGCCGCCCGAAGCAGTTCCGTGAGGGGTCGTAGGGCCCTGCGTCGATCCAAGGTTTCCTTAGCTAGGTCCGGGAAAAAGGATAACATCGCTCCATGAAAATCAAACGGAGTGGCTCCCCTGGCTTTCTGCATAATCAGTTCCTTTTCAGGATAATGGTGGACCCGGCAAATGATGTCCCGTGGGACGTCTGTAGCAAGATTGCGTGGGCGGAGTGCCCTGTGCACCCGGTCAATCCTCAAGGGGGCGTCAGCTGCTCGGCCCAGAAGGCTGTTGAAAATGCCCCGAACGGACGGTAACAGGTCGTCGTCCCCAGTCGCTTCGGGAAGACCCCTAATCCGAACGTTATTATGTCTGTTACGATTCTCTTGATCTTCGATCTTGTAAACGGTCGTACGATGCGAAATGGCAAGTTGTCGTGTAGTCGCCTGTAAGGATCGGATAGCGTTCGCATGGCGATCTAGACGTTGCTCCGACTCTTCGACACGAACCAATACTTGCGAGAGATCCGAACGAACTGCGGAGACCTCCTTCTTAATGACCCGCTCGAGGTTCAGTAGCATGGAGGCGAGATCGGAGGTGGTAGGGAGACCGCTCACTCTCGGCGCCGCTCCGGCGGAAGGATGCTGCTCCCCTTCATCTCCCGAGCCCGCCGAGGACTCGGGCGAGCGCGACCTCCGGTCCGGCCCATCGCGGGGGGCGAGATCTACTCCACTCCGCGCCTTGCGGCCTAGGTCGTCCTGCTCCTCCACCTCGTCCGGTTCCACGGAGAGGAATCGTTTAATTGACCCCGTCGAGGCTCCTTTCTTGGGCAGAGACTTGCCCGTCCGCCGGCCCATCATTCAGGTAACAAATATATAGTTTTTTGGATGAATTTAGGTACTTTTCTAGGTGTCGGCCTCGGAGCTCACAGAGCACACGTCTGCTCTAGCACATCACCAGGCCACGCCCCCGTACGAGCCTTTCTGGGAATCGCTGGCTATTATCGACGATTCATTCCCCATTTTGCTTCTCAGGCTGTGCCCCTCACCAACCTGACAAAAGGGAAAGAGTCTGTCATGGTTAAATGGTCCCCAGAGGCTGAAGAAGCATTTCAGTCCTTAAAAACAGCCTTATGTAGCCAGCCAGTGTTGTACTCACCAGACTTCTCTAAGGACTTTGTTGTACAAACTGATGCATCAGATGTTGGGTTAGGAGCAGTGTTATCCCAGGTCTGGAACGGGGAAGAGCACCCAGTCATTTACCTCAGCAGGAAGTTGAAGTCCCATGAGGTAAATTACGCCACGATTGAGAAGGAATGTTTAGCAGTGAAGTAGGCTCTAGATTCCCTTCGGTACTATCTGCTAGGTAGGCACTTTGACCTGGTGACTGATCACGCTCCTTTAAAGTGGATGGCTCAGAACAAGGAGACCAATAGAAGGGTAAATAGGTGGTTCCTGGTCCTACAAGAATTTAACTTTACAGTTAAGCATCGCCCTGGTGTTAAAATGGGGAATGTGGATGCTTTGTCTCGGATACATGCGTGTCTGACTGCTTGTGTTACAACTCCAAGGTTGAAACAAGAGGGGGGGGGTATGTGGCAGCACGCAGGTAAAGTCACCTGGTTGTATCCAGGATGGGAAATATGTGTGCCCTAGATTCAGGCTTTATGCAGACCTTTACAATTAGAGGGGAAGAGTTAATGAGCCCAGCTGAAGTAAGTGGGCTCATTAAGACCTCTACAAAAAACCCCAGCATGCTTAGGGAGATGCTCCATCCTGGAACCAGTTTTGTGTTGTATAGACTGGGGAGTGTGATATCTGTTCTGTGCGGTGAGTTAATGCCTGTGTGGCAAACCTCTACAACAGAGACAGGGACTGGTGCAGCACAAGGCTGCACTCAGTTGTTAGACAGGGAATCTAAGTGTGAAGTTAGAGGTCAAGCTGACCAGGATTTATTTTCATGTTTTATTTTTGTTTGGCTGTTATATGTATCACTGCATTTAGCATAAATAAACCGCATCTTTTGTTTTTTGCACCTACAACGCTGTCTGCTGTGCCTGATTTTGTGTTGTGAACCCATCCAGGGGGTCACACACACCCACTGCCGAGCTAACCCCTCACACAATATCATCAGTTCTTTCTTGCTTGGGATTTGTTAGGGCCAGGCCCAAGGAGGGACAACACACAGGCGAGCAGCTATCCCCTATGGGATCTTCACAAGGCTTCACTTCACCTGTTGTCCAAATCTCTGTGGGCAATTGTCCTAACAATTGACATTGAACAATGCATGACCCATTTCCAGCAGTACCAATCTTTGCCAGCTCACACTTTTCCATGGCAACATTTTTGTTCCTCTCCATACTATATTTGAGAGTGTCTCCGGGTACCCAAACTTGTACCTCTCTGCAGGTGACAGACAGAATCTCTGCTTTTGCCATGTCCATATCTGCCCCTTCCTTTTTACGAGGTCTAGCGGGTGAGGAAGTATCCACACCATTTACTATACCCTGCTCAGCCACACCTCGGACTGCAATAGCAGACATGTCTATCACTGCATCAGGCGGAGAGACCTCTGATGTCTGCAGCAGCCCCCTAGTGCACCTTCCCTACTGAGCCGTATCCGGAAGCACTCTCACAGGGAACTGTCAGATCACTTTCCAGACTATTAAGCACCATACCACCCAGTTCCACTGGTGATTAATGTTACCCAGCACAGCTTGCATTACCTGGCTCCACCCTTTGGTACCATGCAGCATTACCACATCTGACTGTAACAGAGGCACCCAGGTATACAAGGAATGTGCTTTCATCAGTTCAAGCAGTTCCACCAGCATATCTGTAAATTCTACACACTCCACATCAATATGCAAAACATTTTTGGGGACCTTTCTCTTATCAGAGACATAGAGGGGCTCATTCACTTCAGCGTGAGGGGCCACGACATTTAAGGGGGCATCCACCTCACTGGAGGTATCCATCACATCCTGATGCTCCTCTGGAACACTGTTAGATGCATGTCTCCCACTCATCCCCTCTAATTCAACAATAAGCCTCTGCAAGTCAAAATTCATTACCGTGTCACCTTGACACTTGACATTTAGTGGCTGGGTTGTGAGCACCACATCTGCCATGCATGCGCCCTGACCTGGTCCTTCCGACTGGAGGGAAACATCCCTTGCAGTGACCAACGCACCCTCAACCATTGGTTGCTCTGCAACCTCCCTGTGTGGCATAGCAGTTGTTGCATTCACACCCCTGTCGCCCAACATAGCCTTGTCTAACATGGCTAGTAATTGTTTGACCCAACTGTCCCAATCCATTGTGCTTCCATAATGAGGGCTCAGCAGTACCTCATCTGCTTTAGGAGGCACCTGGGATTCTGCAGCACAATCAGTACCTTTGTCAGTTCTATATAAATAAAATTTTGACAACATGCTTTTACTCTTTGCTAATACTTAATCAAACAAGGCAGGCTGCAATACACCATCACCATCTTGCTTCTGGGGCACAAACACACTCAGATGTGTACCTTCAGCTTTGGCCAGAGGACTTAACCCTTTACCAACTGGGTTACACATATGGTAAACAGACTGCTCACACAAACTATCATTGCATGGTGTAGACCCAGTCTGTTCCACCAGAGCAAATTCAGTGCTGTCCTGGAAAATCTCTGTCTCAAACGCATGGAGAGCCCCTGAGACTTCCATGGACAACCCTGTGGCTCTGCGTCTGGTTGCCAAGGGAGACATCACTCTTTCCTCATTACTTTTGAACAAATCAGAATAAGTACATTTATCATCAGCAATACCTTTACCATCAGCATTCATAGACATAGCAGTGTTATAAGCTTTAACAGGCTGTTTTTGGTCAGTATTATTATTATTATTATACAGGTTTTATATAGGGCCAACAGTTTGCTCAGCGCTTTACAACATGAGGGCAGACATTACATTTACATTACAATTTGGTACAAGAGGAATCAGAGGGCCCTGCTCGTTAGAGCTTACAATCTAAAAAGGAAGGGGCAATTGATACAAAAGGTAATAGCTGTGGGGGATGAGCTGATGGAGGAAGTAAAACAGTGTTAGTTAGAAGCAGGATAGGCTTCTTTGAAGAGAAGGGTTTTCAGGGATCGTCTAAAGATGGATAGATTAGGGGACAGTCGGACAGATTGGGGTAGGGAGTTCCAAAGGATGGGAGAAGCTCTGGAGAAATCCTGGAGGCGAGCATGGGAGGAGGTGACAAGGGAGCTAGAGAGCAGGAGGTCTTGGGATGACCGTAGAGGGCGGTTTGGTTGGTATTTTGGGACTAGGTCAGTGATGTAGCTGGGGGCAGAGTTATGGATGGCTTTGTAAATTATTGTTAGTACCTTGAATTTTATTCGTTGGGTGAGTGGAAGCCAGTGCAGGGATTGGCAGAGAGGGGTGGAGAACACTGAATGGCTGGTAAGGTGGATGAGGCTGGCAGCGGCATTCATTATGGACTGGAGGGGGGATAGTCTGTGTAAAGGTAATCCAATGAGGAGGGGGTTGCAGTAGTCGAGGCGAGAGATGACCAGGGAGTGAATTAGAAGCTTGGTGGTGTCACTAGTTAAAAAGGGGCGTATTCTGGAAATGTTGCGGAGGCTAAGGCGGCATGATTTGGACAGGGCTTGTATGTTGGCCTGAAAGGACAGTTCGGAGTCTAAGGCCGCGTACACACGGGCGGATTGTCTGGCCAACTAAGTTCGTCAGACAATCCGACAGACAGTCCGTTCAAAATTTGCATGAACGGACTTGACCACACACGATGAGCAGACAGTCCGCTGAAAGCGTGCGCGATGACGTGTACAGCACGTACGACGGGACTAGAAAAACGACGTCCTATACACTGCAATGCAACCTTCGGCCGTGTAAATCCTTTCTGAGCATGCGCCATACTTAGTCCATCCAACTTGCCTACACACGAGCGGACTGTCCGCTGAAACCAAGTTTGGACGGACAAAACCAAGTTTGAACGGACTGTCTTACGGAAATTCCGTAAGACTTTGTTCGTCAGATTGTCCGCTGAAAAAGTCAGCTGAAGCCCACACACGAGTGGATTGTCCGCTGAAACACGGTTCAGCGGACTAAGTTGGACAGACAATCCGCCCGTGTGTACGCGGCCTAAGGTTACCCCTAGCACTCTGGCATGTGGGGATGGACTGATAGATGTGCCATTGATCTTGACAGAGAAGTCAGGCGAAGGGGTACGTGGGGGAGGAAATATTAAGAGCTCGGTTTTAGATAGATTAAGTTTGAGCAAGTGGTGTGACATCCAGGTTGATATGTCTGTTAGTAGATCAGTGATGCATGAGGAGATTGATGGGGTGAGCTGAGGGGTAGAGAGATAGATTTGGGTGTCATCAGCATATAAATGGTAGTGAAAGCCATGGGAGGCTATCAACTGACCCAGGAAGGACGTGTAGATCGAGAATAGTAGAGGTCCAAGGACAGAACCTTGGGGGACCCCAACGGTAAGGAGAAGAGGAAGTGGAGTTGTAAGTGACACTGAAGGTGCGATGAGATAGGTAAGATTCAAACCAACGGAGAGTGCAGCCATGGAGACCAAGCAAATTGAGTTTTTTGAGGAGGAGGGGGTGGTCAACTGTATCAAAGGCAGCAGAAAGGTCCAAGAGTAAGAGTATGGAATAATGACCGTTGGTTTTGGCTGTTAGTAAGTCGTTAGTGAGTTTTAGAAGGGCAGATTCTGTGGAGTGCTGTGGGTGAAATCCAGACTGAAAAGGATCGAGAAGGTTATTTTCAATGAGGTGGTTGCTCAGTCGGTTGTAGACTAAACGTTTAAGGAGTTTGGAGGCAAAAGGGAGTAAAGAGATGGGTCTTAAGTTGTTAAGATTGGTAGGGTCAGAGGCCTTTTTTGGTATGGGAGTGACTAGTGCATGTTTTAGAGGGTTGGGGAAGATGCCAGTAGAGAGTGAGAGGTTGAAGATATGAGTTAAGGAGTGTAGGATTGAGTCAGATGGTGACCATAGTATTTGAGAAGGAACAGGGTCCAGGGGGCAGGAGGTTAGGTGTCACGTACCTGGTGGTAGAGCCCGACTTGCAGGAGGAGACCTCTCTTGCGGCTTCGACTCAAGGGCCCTGGTAGTGTATACAGGTAACACAAGAGTCAAGAGTGGCACGAGTGTCCGGCAGGATCAACAGCTGGATCAGGGGATGGCTGGAAACGGAGGGAAACAGGATCAGCAGGCAGGTGCAGGAAGCTGAAGCAGAGTGGCAGGCGGAGAGGCTGGACCAGGACACCAATGCAGGAACTCTGGCAGAGGCAGGACTTCAGGCAGGTGCTGGAACCACTACTGGAGGTAGAGCAGCAGACGGCACCGGAACAGGAGGCTGGAAGCAGAGCAGTCAGACAAGCCGGGTCGGAGGTCAGGCAGTCAGCGGAGGTACCAAGGATCAAGCAGGTGGATGGTCGGACGAGCCGGGTCGGTAAACGGGCAGGCAGCAAAAGCACCGAAGGATAAAGCAGAGGGGAAGTCAGGCAGGCCGGGGTCAGATGCAGGCGGATAGCAGGAGTAGTAGGTAAACAAGCCGGGTCAACAGGTCACAGAAGGCAGGTTCTCAGAATCAGGGTACTCGCACGCTGTAGATCAGACAGCAAGAACTGGATGTGACCAACTGAGTTAAATAGCCCGCCTGGCGCCAACGAGCGCACACACGCGCGCACGACCGTGCGGCGGAAGATCCGGACTGACCACTGCGCAGCAGGATCCTCGTGACATTAGGTGGGCATTAGACAAAAGTTTAGTGACTTCCTCTATAGTAGCTGGGTCAAAAGAGGAAAGTATTGATTGTGCAGGAGGACAGGGAGTGTAAGGTGAGGGAGATGTCTGTAGAGCGGAGATCTCGAGACGAATCGTCTCAATCTTATTTTTAAAGTGATAAGCAATCTCCTGGGCAGTGAGTAAGTTAGTGGGTGGGGGTAATGGAGGACGAAGTAGAGTGGTAAAGGTAGAAAAGAGTTGACGGGGACTGCGTGAGAGGGTGTTAATGAGAGTGATAAAGTAGGTCTGTGCAGCGTGCAGGCAGGAATGGTATCTTTGGAGGGCAGATTTATATTGGCTGAAATCTTGCTGTGACTTAGTTTTACGCCACAGACGCTCAAGAGCACGGCTACATTTTTTGAGGCTTCTGGTGTTTTCTGTCTGCCAGGGTTGCAGCGGCCTGGGCCTGATTCTGTGCGCAGTAAGGGGGGCCAAGGTATCCAGGGTGGATGACAGCGAACTGTTGTAGACAGAAGTAGCCAAGTTGGGTCAGGACAAGGAGGAGATTTTGTCATAGAGACAATCTGTAGCAGAGAAAAGAAGAGAAGGGTTAAGATGGCGAAGGTTTCTACGGGTAATAGTTTGGTAGTTGGAGGGTAAGGAGGAAGCAGACAAGGAGAGATTGAAACTAATAAGGTGGTGATCAGATAGAAGCAAAGGAGAGGGTGTGCGGAGTGCAAAGGTAGGAGAAGATGAGGTCAAGGCAGTTGCCAACAGAGTGAGTGGAAGCACTTGTCCATTGTTTTAGATCAAAAGAGGAGGTTAGGCTCAGCAGTTTAGAAGTAGCAGGAGTGTTAAGATTAACAGGGATGTTGAAGTCACCAAGAATGAGTGTTGGAATTTCAGAGGAGAGAAAGTAGGGTAGCCAGGCAGAAAGGAAGCTTGATACCGGTCCAGGGGGCCGATAGATCACAGCAATTTTCAATGAAACCGGAGAAAATAGGCGAATACAGTGAGCTTCAAATGAAGAGAGGAACAGAGAGGGGGGTGGATGAATAACCTGAAAAGTGCTTTGAGGGGATAGGAGGATTCCAACACCACCTCCTTTCCGTCCACTAGGCCTGGGAGAATGAGTCCACAGGAGGCCACCATAGGAGAGAGACGCAGGAGAAGGAAGGTCAGATTCTTGAATCCAGGTCTCAGTAATTGCAAGTAGGTTCAGGGAGTTAGTGATAAATAGGTCATGGACGGTGGTGAGTTTGTTACAAACAGAGCGGGCATTCCAAAGGGCACAGGAGAAGGGGAGGCTGACTCTAGGCTGAAGAAGAATAGAAATGAGATTGTGTGGATTGCGGCTGCTAGCAGAGGATGGATTGTGCTGGGTATGTTGGCCGAAGGTAAATGATTTTGGTCCAGGATTTGGGGAAATATCTCCAGAAGTTAGGAGAAGAAGAAGGGTGTCAGTACACTCAGCACCCCGTGTACCGCTCAGCACACCACCCTTCCTCTCCAAAGGCATTATTTTTCCCATTAGGGTGGCTCCACAGTTGTCTTGGGAAACCACATGCCTCACCACTGCGGGCTCCTGGTAGGTTTCCCTGGGCATCTCTGTAGCACCAGTCACTAGGGAACCTGGCACACAAACTGTATTGGTCACCCCTAGGTTACCACTTCCAGCACTCTGGTAGATTACACCAGGCACGCACAGAGTCCAGTCTTTTTGAGTTCTTAACCTTGCTGCAGGTTGAGCTTCAACCTGTGTCTCCCCACTACTCAGGGTAGCACACTGCAGCAAGTCCATTTTTACACCTTCTGCTGATCTCCCAGGTGGATATACTCCCACTTCACTGGGATCAGTCCCACAAACTGCAACAGTCTTACCATAATCTGTAGCAGGTAACTCTGGCTTCATTTGAGTATGTTGTCTCTCCTTTATCACATTTTTACTGGCCAACTCTCCCTGGTGGCCATGGAACGAAACTGCAGCAGCCACTTCTGACTCCTTAGCAACCCCTGCAAGCACAACAGGTACTTCCTCACTGTTGCCAGAGGTGACTGAAAACATGTTTGCACAAAAATCTGGGCTTGCGGACAAAGACTTCTGCCCAGTAACCACATCTCCAGGCATGTTCCATAACCTGGGACAAGAAAAAATTCCATGCCCCAGTTGACCACATTCCAGGCATGGTACATTTCTGCACATATCTTTAGTGGGACGCTGCTCCACATCTCCACTGTAGCTCCTCCTTCTGGTTAACACCCCATCTCTTGTTGCTAAGGGAGATGGCACTCTTCCAGCTGTACTTTGACTTTCCCAAATGCAGCGATTTGGCACTCCTTGAAGCATTGTTGCTTTCACCTTGCAACAGTCCTCTGCAGGCAATACTTTTCTCATGTGGTGGTCTGCAGCCTTGAAATTACCACTGTTGCTACGGGCAACCACATACCTCTCAAACTTCCGTTCAGCATGTTGATCACTCCTGGCACACAAATCAGGCTTCCCAAACATTGTTGTAGACTTTTGTATGGCCATGTCACTTTGTATTGGAGATGGAGACAATGGGCACATGGAGAAAATATGACCCCACACTCTGCACCGCAAACAGTGCTCTTGCTTCAGAGCCTCACATTGATAGCTGGCCTGCTTGCACCAGCATTGTCAGGGGCAACAACATGCACTTCCCCTTTAACTGGGGTTGGTGTAGCAAAAAACAGTCTGCAATACTCCAGCAGGCTCAAACCCTTGCTTCATCTTTGCAGTCTCTCCACCAGACTTTTGCGCCGTCCAGCAAAAAATTTAACACTGTCACTTTAAAGCAAGTTGCTTTTCTCTTCGTGCAAGCTCTCCTCACCTGCACACACAGATTGTGCTGTCTCATGCACACAAACACAGTTCATATAACAGATGAACTCACTTTTTGCAGGGATCTCCAGGTGTGCCCGCATTCTCCACCATTTGTAATATTGGGGGTTGCATAAGTCAAGTGTAGCACCCACTAGCGAGACCAATCCACATCAGAAACTAAATTTCAGGGCTTTTTGACCCACTTTTATAAAAAAAAAAAAAAAAAAAGAAAATGTCCATCAATAATTCCCACACAGGGGTTTCAATTTCACAGCAGTAGTAAATGAAAAATACAAAGCCACCTGGCTCTATGGTCAGCAGTACTGCCGTTTAGGCTTTACCCTTCAGCCCTCTTGGCCATATAACAGAGATCACGTACAAGGACTGTACCTCTTTTAATCTTCCTTACTGCTCATCCCACAGCTTTGGGCTCTCTGACTACACCATGCAGACATGCATGCTTCTCCCTTGCTTGCCTGGACTCCTCGGGAGGGTGGAGCCCAGAATCATGGTCAGGTGTCTAGAAATAGACCAACACACACCTGACCAGTCAGTGTGCTGGTGAATCCCAAAATCTGGACCCAGGACTTGGGATTTCATCCCACCCGGATCACTACGAAATTCCCGGGCTCCAGATCCCAAAACAGAATTTAGTAAATAATGAGGAAACTGAAAAGTCAGTTTCCTCCCAACGTTGCAGGCTTCCTGGAGCCCCTCAACCCGCCTGGTTGAAAATGCTGGGTACATACACAATATATATATATCCTTACGTGCCAAAAGACATATTTTTGCCACCATCACTTATGATATAGGCTTATGAGCAAATTAGAAATACTTAATAAAAGTTCATTGGCAATAGCCAATTGTTCCTTAAAATGTATTTAAAAACATTTTTTGCTCTGGTTACCACTGTCAACAGCACTGAGAGAAACTGAATATTTTGAGTTATCGTAGTAACTAGAATACAGAATTCATGTGACAACTGGCTAGTAATGGTATTTCCCTTACTTTATGATTGGCACACTATACTTACCACTGCTTCTGTCTGTCCTTCCTCAGCTTCTGCAATTTCTGCGGCCACTGTTTGGTCACTCTCTCTTCCTGAAGCACCTCTTGTGCATATACACTATGGATTTCTGCCTGCCCTGAACCTTGCTTGGATAATAGACTATCATTGCCTTATGTCGCCTTGATCCTTGTTAGCTTGGCATCTAATCAATTATCTCTCCTGGTTGCTCCTGAATACTACATCTACCTTGAACCACCCCACATACCGAAGTCATGTGACATGCTACATGAGCTCTCTCTAGGGTTGCTGGGAAGCAGCCCAGTTCTGTGAATGTAGCACAGCACCTTAGGTCCTGTGTGCATCCCAGTACAAATAAGCATATTAGTCTTAAGGGAAAGGTGGTCAAATCTAAAATATACAAACAAATAAAACCCCTGCGCACACCAATATAACAAAATAAATGAATAAAATGCTGCCGCTGGAATCTGAGAGAGTACCACACACTCCCAAGTGTCAGAATATTTACAAATAATAGTGAATCAGCACTACACCTTTATATAAATACATGAAGTCCATATGCAATGCTGGAGGTAAGAGATAGATGAAAAGATAGTTCATACAGGTGAACTTGGAAGTGAAGAAACTTTCACAAACTTCAGTGTATAATAAAGACACACCACAGTGCTGACAAATGTATCTTCTTACCAGAAACAGATGAAAAATAAGCATATGGTATATGACTCATCCAAATGCTTAGGCAAGTAACATCATCGGCCAGTCACCATAATCTAAACTGGAAGCTCACATGGTATAAGGATCCTCTGCCGTTTCCAATAAACCAGCAATTTGCAGCATCAGCTCCAGTGGCAAACAGAAAGAACGATAGTTTCCATAGAAGGAAAATGTTGAGACCCATAATGAAGCCCATCATATTAAAAAAAAAAAGAAAAAAAAGAAACTGTATTGATAAAAAGGGGTACTCACAAACATCAAATGAAATAAAGCAAATAAGAATCAATGATGAACCGCGGTATGAGCCATGTCGGCGTCCTCTGAAGATGGCCATTTAGGCTGAAATGCATTAGGTGAGGCAGCTAGGACGTGAGCATGCCTCATACTGCGGTTCATCATTGATTCTTATTTGATTTATTTCATCTGATGTTTGTGAGTACCCCTTTTTATCAATAAATTAAGGGTTTTTTGACGGGCTTCACTATGCTTCACTATACATTTTCCTTCTCGCTCTTGCTGTTTGCTGATGCTGCAAATTGCTGGTTTATTGGAAACTGCAGAGGATCCTTATACCTTGTGAGCTTCCATTTTTGATTATGATGACTGGTCGATGATGTTACTTGCCTAAGCGTTTGGATGAGTCATATACCATATGCTTGTCTTTCATCTGTTTCTGGTAAGAAGATAAATTTGTCAGCATGGTGGTGTGTGTTTACTATACACTGAAGTTGGTGAAAGGTTCTTCACTTCCAATTTCACCTGTATCCACCATCTTTTCATCTATCTCTTACCCCCCCCCCCCCCCCCCCAGCGCTGCATATGCATTTATATATTTCTTAATACACTGAAATGAATGTATTTTATGCCGGCTGCTTTTATGTATGGTTCTATTTTCATGATACATCCTAGCGTGGATATTATCCCTTGTTTTATATATATTGTAGAGATGAGACAACATTGTCACAGGTGCATATGAGCAGTGTTTGCCTGTTTTTGGTAGGCTTGCTAATTGCACACCTGTGCTGGCTTCATAATCATCCCAGGAATAGAGGTCAGTGCTCAGACTTGCATGCTGGAAACCGTGAGTGTCAGAGACTGTGTATTGCTGTTGTTGTGTGAAGCAAAGTGATGGGTGCTGTGTCTCAGCTGTAAGTAGACAGTACGCCAAAACATTTTTTTGAAGGAACTCTGCATCTGCTGCTGCAAAGATGCACATTGTTGCCCGTAACAACAAAGGCAAAGTTGGTCATGAGACCGGAAGGGGTCCATAACCCCATTTGATTCAGGTTGGCTAAAGATGTCCATTCAAGCAACCCTGTCAATGTGCTCTCGAAAAATTCATAGGAGATTGGCCAAGCTGTATGAAGCGAAGGCCTCTTTTCCTCTGAACCAAGCTGAGACACTATTCTGAGATATATTTATACCCAAATTATCAGAGGCCAACCGCGAGTCCATGTTACGACTGATGAAGTCCTCTTAGCTATTAAAACACTTAAAACCCTCAAACGACCTGGACATGATGGCCTCTCAAGCACATATTATAAGAAATTTGCTGACACACTAGCCCCACTCTCGACAAATTATTTTAATGCTCTGCTCAAGCACAGCTCCTTTGGCTGGGACATGTTGACAGCCATCATTTCCATGATACCCAGACCCAACACAAACAATACTGGTCCAACTACAGGCCCATATCCCTACTTAATCTGGATATCAAAATCCTAGCCAAAATTTTGGCCTTGAGACTTAACTCGATCATTGGGGGGCTAATACATAAAGACCAAGTTGGTTTCATACCTCAACGTCAGGCTAGTGACAAAATCCATTGAGTAATTCTACTACAACACCTAGCTAAATCCCGCAAGATACCCATGCATCTTCTGTCCCTCGATATTGGGAAGGCATTTGATACAGTCTCCTGGTTCTACCTACACTTTATACTACAATGCTGGAGCTTTGGTCCGAATTTTCTACAATAGATAACCTCTTCATATGACCAACCCCAAGCATATGTTAAATACTCCAGGTTTTGCTGTGACTACTTTCCTATTCAATGGGAGACTAGGCAGGGTTGCTTCCTTTCCCCCCTACTCTTTGCCCTCGTAATTGAACCACTAGCGGCCCTGATAAGAATGAACCCCAATAATAAAGGTCTGGAGTTTTCCTCCACAACTCATAAATTGTGTCTTTGCACCAACAACGCTTTACTATTCATAACTTCTCCCCACACGACACTCCCAAATCTCATTCATACATTAAACAAATTTGCAATAGTAACGGGCTTAGAGGTCAATCAGTCCAAATTCAGGGCCCACAACTTGTCCCTTCCACAGAGTTCAAACACTTACAGGATAATTTTCCCTTTATCTTGTCCACATCTTAGATTCCATATTTAGGAATAAAGCTAACCAGTAACCTAAAGCATCTCTTCCAAATATCTCCCTATGCTGTCCCATCTGTCCACCCTACTGGCCTCTTGGCAGCCTCTGTGTGTTTTATGGCTTGGGTGTGTCGCGGCTATCAAGATGTCACTATTACCCAAATTCCTATACCTCTATTGGGTCCTCCCAATCGCAATGCCCCCTTACTTCCCCCGGGTCATACAAACTTGAGAATTCAAATGGGGCCCTAAAAACCTAGGGTTTCGAGAACCATATTGCTCCACAACAAACTCAGTGGGGGGCCTAGGACTTCCTAATTTTGCACAATACTATCATGCAGCCCAGTTGGCTCAGATCACGCTATACCACGCAAAATCTGAAATTCCATTTGCAAGCAATAGATCTTTACCCCCTGGCAGTGAATAACCTGTTATGGATGTCCAATTCAGTAACTGGGCCCCATAACCAATCCTATCACACAACAATCTCGTGAACACACGGTTGGACATTCCGACGGAAAATGTGAGCTCCATCGGACTGTTTCCATCAGAATATCTGACGGACAAAGTTTTAGAGCTGGGCTATAAAACTTTCCGACAACATGATCCGATCGGACTTTGTCCGATTGTGTGTAGAGAATTCCGATCGGACAAAGTGCCACGCATGCTCAGATCAAATTCCTAGACCAAAGCTATTGGCTACTAGCCTGAACGTAGTCCCATCGTAACGAAATTACGTCATCACGTTACGTACAATCGGATTTTCCGACAACTTTGTCTGACCGGGTATATGCAACACCGGTTTCGGACAAAATCCGTCGGACAAAATCCTACGGATTTTGTTGTCAGAATGTCCGACCGTGTGTACAAGGGCTTAGACTCTGGGATAAATTGTGGGACTCATGTAAATTAATGTCCCCACACTCTCCATTACTGTTCTTTTAAGACCATCCAAAATTTCTACCCTGCCTTTACTGATCCAGCTTCATTCCAAGCCTGGACCCAATCTGGACTGCGAAGTATACGTGACCTTGTCACTAGCAACTCTTTCCCTGCCCTACAGGTTCAAACACAACTCCCCTTTAAGAAGTTTTTTCGGTACCTCCAGATTGCCCATTTGTCTCAGGCAATCATAAGCACACACTCATCACTAGATAGCCTATCTTTATACAAAAGCATATGTGACTCAGATCCGCACGCCCCTGGCATCATTTCCTGCTTATATAGCCATCTGCACTTACCCTCCAGCTAGCCTCCCACCATATGCTGTGCAGTTGTCCAAGGATTTAGAAATAGACCTAGACGCAGAATACTGGACAGGTATATGGACCGGGAAAAAGTCCTCTTCCCAAAACGTTATTGCACTCGAAGCAAATTATAAAGTCCTCATGAGGTGGTACCTGGTCCCTGCAGGGATTAATAATATCTTGCCGGGCTACCCCTCGGTATGCTTCCGTGATTGTGGAGAAAGAGGTACACATGCTCATATATGGTGGTCATGCAATGTCAGGCGTGCAATATTTTTGGACATCTATCTTTCACATGGCCTTTGCTTTGCTCCGAGTCCCTTTAGACCCTGACCCAGCTCTTGCATTGTTGAATCCCGTCACAATCCACTGCACTAGAGCTCAACTCTGTCTGCTTGTCCACCTCACTACAGCGGCCAAACAAACAATAGCTAGGGCTTGGAAAGCCCCAACACTAAAAAATAGTCACCCAAGCCATGATACATAGCAAAATCGAAGCCACAAGCTTAGACAGAATCCCTCATCAACTCACAATATGGTGACCTTGGATAGAACATTTCCTGCCCCCGGATTTTGACAGACACCTTCTAGAACCTTAACTCCCACTGAATCCCAAAGTTTATAAGATATTGTGACAGAGGCCTATGCAACACCCCCAGCCCCCTCTTCTAGTAGCTCTTCCCTTCCCTCCCTTTTTCAATTCATCTGTCTCTCCCCCCTCTCTCTTACTTATTCCCATACCCAATCTATACAGCAGTTAATTGGTATAACAGACATATCTGTTGCCTCATCCTCATCTCACAGAGTAATACCTTTGTCTCATAGTCACTACTACAGTAGGCCCTCACCTTTAAAGGACTAGTACTACCTGGAATCAATCAATGTATAGTCTGTGTAATCCTACGTAATTCTTGATCTCCAAAACAATTACATTTACAAGATTTATTTTAGGATTACGTAAAAAAAAATTTTCTAGTGATCTCCATATAATTAGTTTTTTTGGGTGTTAAGCTACCACAATAACATTATTATCATGTTTTTCTTATTAACCTCACGGAGGTTGATGTCCCTTGTTGATTTGACATTGTCTTTTAGAAATGTACCTGCCTACTCACAAACAAACTGTCCCTTTGAAGAAAAACACATAAGAAAGTATTTCTTGAAAATAAAATATACATTTATTCTGGGTAACAAAATAAAGAGGAGATCAACGCTGGAGAAACTTTTGGAGTTTGCAAAGCCGTTTGGCCCCCAAGGCATACATCAAGTCTGTGGAAAAGAAAATTGGAAGATTCAGGAGTCCATATAATAGGGAGCACAATCTGGTCCAGGAATCCCAGAGATCAGGACCAGCAGCAGATGACATATCTGTCCCCAGGCTGTGGTACACCACCAGCCTGTGTCTTGTCTCAGACCAGACTAAACCGAGGCCATCACTTTTTTGTCTTCCCTGCAGACTTCCCTCCATGCTTACCTGCAGTCTTCCTTGGAGGCTGTGGCTCTGGTGGCGGACTTGTGGCAGGAGGAGGAGGAGGAGGAGAAGGAGGATGGGCTTGCTCATATATGTTGCTGTTCTCAGTCAGCTGGCCCCTCAACTCCTTCTGAAGGACATAAAAAAAAATTCCCTGACAGAGGAGGTGTTGGCCCTTCTCCAGTTCCAGCAACCTGGTGGCTAGATAGCAGCCATAGGCCTCTTCAGCGTTGAGGGTGCTCCTGAGGAAATTCCTGGCTTCCCTAATGAGGCCCAGTGCTGCCTCCTCCGTCATTGTCCCCTTCCTGGGCCTTTTGGTGGTAAGGCAGAGGGGATGCGCCTGGGATAGGGTGAGGCTCCTACTGGGCACAGCCACGTCCTGGCTGCCACTGGGCACGGCTTCCTCCTGGCTGCCACTGGGCATCGTCTCCTCCTGGCTGCCACTGGGCACGGCCTCCTCCTGGCTGCCATTTTCCAGACCCGCCTCCTGGCTCACGCTTTCCAGACCCTCCTCCTGGCTGAGCTCCTCCTGTGTATAAAAAAAGGGACATAGTTGTAGTTTTTGCTTCATCAATCACACACAATTTTCAGCTTATGACTTGCAAATTTAATGTTAATAAATAGAAAAGACTATCATTCTGATCTCAGTATTTTTCAAGCTGGTCACAAACATTTTTTGGCCACTACTGTCTAGTAATATGTATACATATTTTTTTGGATAAAATAATTGATTTGTAAGCAATTATAACATCTAGTTAACATCATTAATATTAGGACAATAAATATGTCTAAAAATAATATACCTGACTCCAGTTGGGCGCATCAACTTCTTCCAGGATGGAAGGCCCAGATAGTTACTTGTCAGCCTCTGCTGGGGTTGAGGGAACGGTGGAGGGAAGGCTGCAGGGAAGGGTCGAAAGAGATTCCCTGGCTTCAGTTTGGTCATCCAGAAACCGCAGTTTGTTGAAGTACCACAGCCTGGGGACATAAACATTCTCTGCTGATGCTCCTGATCGGAATGATTTCTGGATCTTATTATGCTCCTTTTCCAAAAACATCACGTTTACATCGGGGACCAGAGTCTTCACAAATTCCAAAAGTTTCTCCAGTGATGACCTCCTAGCTTGTTTATTATAATATAAGCTGTGTTTCACCTCCCACAAATTCCTATTCTCCCTATATCTGTCTATGAAACTGGCCATAAATTCTGGGTCCTTAAAGTGATTCATTTTTGCTGTAAGACAATACACAAGACAAAAACACTAATGTCACCCTAAACTCTCATTATCATATCTCAATATAGGCCTCAATCTTGAAGCAGTATAGGACACTGTGATGGGCCAAGTTAAAATTATACCTTTGTTTAGGACGCTCGCCACATCCGTTCGTCCTTCCTCCACACACAGACCGGACGTAAGACACATGCATGTTAGCTTGATACAGACTGCGCTTGCGTGAAACTCCGCCCGGGTCTCTCGCCCCCCGATGTTCTTTCATCACAGTGGGAGAGGAACATGGCGGAGACATGGCAGGTGACTACTACTAGTAGTAACGAGGAGGAAAACCCGGAGGCCAAAAAGGTCCCAATCCAGGGGGAGGTTTAAGGCCTCCAATATGTCCTTTGAGGAGATGGTGGAGATGGTCCACATATTGAGGAGGGCCGACTATGATGCTAACAATGGGCTGTACCCAAATCCCAATCTGCGTAAGGCCAAAATCATGATGAAAGTGGTGAAGAGTCTGAGGCACAAATTTGGGATGTGATGATCAAAGGAGCAATTAAGAAAACACTGGTCAGACCTAAAATTAAAGGAGCCTGATCAGTACAGAAGGATAAAGAAAGTGCTTCAAAAAAGTAAGTACTTGTCGAGTGTTCCTATTATGATTATTAACTTGTATGCTGCTCCATGTGCTTTACTTTACTGTTGTACAGTTTTAAATGGCTACTTTCATGTTCGTGGGCACAGTAATTGCTCATAGGAAACATTGTTCATTTGCCAGCTAAATACAATGTTTTTAGCTGATACAGGCTTAACTACATTTGGTCATGCTAATTTGTATTAAAAGAAGTTTAGGACATTGTTGTCTAGATGTCTTTGAAACTAGAATGAATTGCAAACTTAATTCAGTGGAATGTAAGGAGAGGACACTTAGTAGCTGTTTAAACATCTGGACTCTGAGCACATTTTTTAGGGTGACCCACACAGGTGCTCCAGTGAATACTTGGGGTGTCTCCATGTGTGAAACTTGTCCAAAAAAGGTAAGTATTCCAGCTTGGTTAAAAGGGGATTAATCATGTCTTCAACTTGGAACTCTGCCCAAACAGACAATTGTACACCACTTCCAAGCAATGTTTCATATTCCTATTTCTGGACTCAAATATCTGTGTGCTAAGTATACCTTTTGTTTCATTCTCATAGGGGAGAAAAGACTCAGAGGACACCACTCAGAGGACACCAGGGGCCCCTACATCACCAAGAAGGGGAAATCAGCTCAAGCCCCCCCCCCCCCCGAGGATTTGGAGGAAGGAGAGGTGGAGGAAGTGGGCGAGACTGTCACCCAAACAGGTGAGTGTCTGACACCCCAGCTCCAGGTAATCTATGTATGCCTGCATATTTATAATACATGTTTTTTAACCAATTTTTAGGTGATGTGATGGCAGGGGCGGATCCAGAGTCTAGTCTCGGGAGGGGCACTGCCAGAAAATACGTTTTTTTTTTGCGGGCAATTTATCGGGGACATGGCTGGTGCTAGCGTTTCAATCATGACGGCACCATGGTTAATATGGTGTCAGGATGTTGGAAGCGCATTATTTTTATTATTACATTGTTATATAGAATGTTATATAAAATGAAATGGTTCAACTCACCATAATGCAGAATCAGTGAGAGCCCAGAGTGTGTCACCTGTCACCAGTTGCAGATCGTCACTTGCCATGCCACACGTTGCGGACTGTCACTTGCCACGCCACCTGCCACCAGATGCGGATTGTCACTTGCCACGTCACCTGCCACACGTTGCAGATTGTCACTTGCCATCAGATACGGATTTCCATGTCACCTGCCACACATTGCGGACTGTCACTTGCCACGTTACCTGTCACACGTTGCAGATTGTCACTTGGCACGTCACCTGCCACTTGTTGCAGATTGTCACTTGCCACACCATCTGCCACCAGATACAGATTTCCACGTCACCTGCCACATGTTGCGGACTGTCACTTGCCACGTCACCTGCCACATGTTGCAGATTGTCACTTGCCATGTCACCTGCCACACTTTGCAGATTGTCACTTGCCACGTCATCTGCCACCAGATACGGATTGCCACTTGCCATGTCACCTGCCACACATTGCAGACTGCCACATCATCTGCCACATGTTGCAGATTGTCACTTTCCACGTCATCTGCCACCAGATACGGATTTCCACATCACCTGCCACACATTGCGGACTGTCACTTGCCACGTTACCTGCCACATGTTGCAGATTGCCATGTCACCTGCCACACATTGCGGACTGTCACTTGCCACGTTACCTGTCACACGTTGCAGATTGTCACTTGGCACGTCACCTGCCACACGTTGCAGATTGTCACTTGCCACACCATCTGCCACCAGATACAGATTTCCACGTCACCTGCCACATGTTGCGGACTGTCACTTGCCACGTCACCTGCCACATGTTGCAGATTGTCACTTGCCATGTCACCTGCCACACTTTGCAGATTGTCACTTGCCACGTCATCTGCCACCAGATACGGATTGCCACTTGCCATGTCACCTGCCACACATTGCAGACTGCCACATCATCTGCCACATGTTGCAGATTGTCACTTTCCACGTCATCTGCCACCAGATACGGATTTCCACATCACCTGCCACACATTGCGGACTGTCACTTCCCACGTTACCTGCCACATGTTGCAGATTGCCACGTCACCTGCTACACGTTGCGGATTGTCACTTGCCACGTCACCTGCCACCAGATACAGATTGCCACTTGCCATGTCACCTGTCATTTGTTGCCAATTGTCACTTGCCACGTCACTTCCCTGCTGTCGGGGCGGAGGGAGTGATTGTGATGAGTATGGACAAGATGGAGGGATGAGGTGATGCAGGTAGGAGGGGCCAGCACACTCAACAAACTCAGGGGCGGACGCATAAAGGGAAGATTGCTGGCGCTCTGCCTCTGTCACACAGTGCCCCTATAGTGTCATATTTTGCTCCCCATCACAGAATGCTCCGGAAGTGATGTTGCAGCCAGAAATTTAGCACTGCGCATGCACGATGCGTTCCAAACACTTGCGCCATGCGTTTCAAATGATTTGCAACAATGCAGACCAGTGAAACAGTCAGATAATGTCAGAGAAGTGAGGGGAGGTAATCCCCTCCCTGAGCCACAGTTACCTGCTCTCTCTTCGCTGCTCTGTCTAAAGTTAATGTCACGATTACCTCCCCTCACTTCCGTGACATTATCTGACGGTTTCACTGACCTACATTGTCGGAAACCCTCTGAAACGCATGTGCAAGCATTTGGAACGCATCGCGCATGCGCAGTGCTAAATTTCTGGCCGCAACGTCACTTCGGGAGCATTCTATGATGGGGAGCAAAATATGACACTACACCGCTCCTCCAGGCAGCTCCTGTCACGTGACGTCGGCTCTGAGTCTGAGACTCCGAGTCTGACGTGAGTCACGTGACTGTCTCAATGACATCACTCGTTGCTAGACGCCAGGCGGGCAGGCGCTAGCAACGAGTGCAGGGTTGCCAAGCCAACGGCTCAGCTCCACCCACCTCCTAGCTCCTCCTGGTCCAGTCCCGCTGTGTAATACACCAGAGTCTCTCTCTCTCTCTGCGCCGCTGATCGCTGATGAGACAGAGAGAGAGACTTGGGCATAGCAGCGCTGCAGCCTGCAAGTCAGTCGGTGACAGTGTGATATTTTCGGGGGGGGCAATTGTCCTGTTGCCCCCCCCCTGGATCCGCCCCTGTGTGATGGTTGTGGAACAGCAAGGTGAACCTTTCACTAGAGCCAGCGCCCAAAGGCTAATCCACGACATCATGATGTGGAATGGGGAAATCAACATTCAAAATAAACTGAATTAGGGAACAACAAATGAAGAACATGATAGATGTGTTGGGGAGAATATAAATTTCTTGGAAATCCAATCCATTTTCACATTTGTTGGACTAAACAAACAAAATCTTTTTTTGTACATTTTAAAAGCCAAATTTTGAAGTTGCACACAGCGCGTCAACATGTGCTATCGGCCAAAAGGGATCTCAATGTACGCGTTTTGTGGGTGCAACCCCTTCCTCGTAACTCTAGGAGGTGGGAGGAAGGGGTTATACCCCCAAAACACATCCATTGATCCCCCATGATGGGAGTGGAGATAGCACATTGACATTAGGCATGGGATCAGGAGGGAAATACCCATTTGGACTCCCAATTTGTGTGCATCTTCAAAATGGCTTTTTCAGGGGTGACATTACCCCATCTGATGAACGCAATATCAAGACATTTTTGACACTATAATGTCTGATATTGCCTTCAGTTTTTATACGTTTCTTTGTAAGTTCCAGAACTGTGTATGTTATGTTTTAAAACATGTTTCTAAAAAAACAAAAAAAATAAAAATTGAGAAAAAATATTTTTTTTTTCTAAAAAAAATTCTAACGCACATGTGAATGTACACAGAGTAAAAATTTTGAGAAACAACAATGTGTGGATTCTTGTTTCGATTCTCAATACCAATTTTGTAAGTAATTTTGTGTTTACAATGACAATGGGGCTTATTTACTAAAGGAAAATCCACTTGGCACTACAAGTGCACTAGGAGAACCTAGGAGACAGCCAAAAAGAAAAACAAGCAATAAAGAAATTTCAAGATGTTATCAGATCATTTTTTCTATTAATAAAAATTACTCATTGTTTGGCATTGCAAAACATATTTCTCCAGAACTTCACGGGTGCTTTGAGGTGCCAAGCCAGATGGCCAGTATCCAGGCCTACAAAAGATTTGGAAGTAAGTCCGGCCTCAGGCCCAATTGTGTGATTTTTTTATGTAAAAAGTTGTGCAATATGCAGCAGCATACGATTATGTGGTTGAGTTTATACTCCGCCATGTGTATGGCTGTCAGAAACAGGCGGGACTGGCTGGTCATTATCCCAAAGGCATTCTCTACAACTCTTCTGGCTCTGGCCAGCTGGTAGTTAAAAATCCTCCTCTCCAGGGTGAGGGTGCTTTGGGGGAATGGCCTAATCAGGTGCTTGCCCAGACCGAAGGCTTCATCTGAAGACGAAGTTATCTTCATAAAGGTGGCAATGCCAGGCCACCAGTCTGGAGACACTGGTAAAACTCTGTCTGGGTGAAGACTCCTCTACCCGACATCCGGCCATTCTTCCACACATCCACATAGAGGAACTCATAGCATGCCGACACCACTGCCATTAACACTACACTATTAAACCCCTTATAGTTATAATAGTAAGACCCCAAATGGGGTGGTGGCACAATGTGGACATGCTTCTCATCTATATACCCTCCACAGTTGGGAAAGTCCCAACGGTCAGCAAAATGGGAGCCCACAGCAGTGGCGGCCCGCCCATAGGGGGCGCCCGGGCACCGCCCCCCCTCTCCCTAGGTGTAAAAAAAAAAAGTAAAAAAAAAAAAGTAAAAAAAAAAGTAAAAAAAAAAAAAAAACGGGCCCTTTAAGACATTTAAAAAAAAAAAAATGTCATTTAACAATTTAACATAGTGTACTGTGGCGCCGGTCACAGTGCACTATGAGAAGCGCCACGTCGATGCAATCACAAGATTGCATCCATGGCGCTTCATTTGCGGGTTAAAAACCCGCCTTGCGGCACACTGCAGAGCGCCGACTAGCTTCCGCCCGTAAAATCACTGTGATTCTACGGGCGGGAGCATTGTTAATCTTAGACAGGCAGGTCACTTCCGGCTTTCGGCTGCTTCACGAAACCAGGAAGTGACGTCGGCAGCTCCGTTCCTCAGCCCAAGCAGAGCTGCAATACAGTGAGGCAGGAGGTGAGTCACCGCATAAAGGCTTTCTAGTTTCTACTTTGTTGAGAATGTTCATGCATTTAGCTGAATGAATGGAAAAAAAGCTTTCACAGCCAGAAAGGTTTCCCCAGGCCAGGCGACTTTTACCGTGGCCAATCAGAGAATGAGCTCTGAAGGGGAACTCCACGGCAAATTTCTGAAAAAAAAATTGGCGTGGGTTCCCCCTCCGAGAGCATACCAGGCCCTTAGGTCTGGTATGGATTCCAAGGGGAACCCCCTACGCCGAAAAAACGGCGTGGGGGTCCCCCCCAGATCCACACCAGACCCTTATCCGAGCACGCTACCCGGCCGGCCAGGAAAGGGGGTGGGGACGAGCGGGCGCCCCCCCTCCTGAGCCGTAACAGGCCGCGTGCCCTCAACATGGGGGGGTGCCTTGGGGGAGGGGGGGGCGGGCGGCCCCCCCACCCCAAAGCACCTTGTCCCCATGTTGATGAGGACAAGGGCCTCTTCCCGACAACCCTGGCCGTTGGTTGTCGGGGTCTGCGGGCGGGGGGCTTATCGGAATCCGGGAGCCCCCTTTAATAAGGGGGCCCCGGATACCGGCCCCCCACCCTATGTGAATGAGTATGGGGTACAATGTACCCCTACCCATTCACCTGTGAAAAAAAGTACAAAAAAAAACACAACACAGGGTTAAAATATTTTATTGCACAGCTCCGGGGGTCTTCCGTCTTCGGGGGTCTTCTCGCCGGACTCTTCCGCTATCTTCTTGTAGCTCTTTTGCTAGCGGAGGAGCCCGGCTTTCTTCCTCGCCGCCGGCCTCTTCTTCCGACTTCGGGGGTCTTGTCCCCCTCTTCGGTTCTTCTGCCGGGCCACCGCGCCTTCTTATAGCTCTTTTACAGGCGGTGGCCCGGTCTTCTCTCGTCGCCGCCGCCGCCGCCCGTTCTTCTTCTTCTTCTTCTCCAGGAGATGTTGACTCGACGATCTCTCCGGCCGGAATGCCAGGGACGTGCTGCGCCCATTGATGGCCCATTGATAAAATTGTATGGGGGAGGGTTTAAGGTGACTTTGGGAGTCAAAAAAAAAAAAAAGCCTCCAGCACTCTGCCTGAATTTAAGGACACAAAGACACACATAACATTTGGACACATTTTAGGGGGGGGGGGGGGGTTTATAAATGAATGAATTTAAGGACACGCATGATATTTGGACAGAAAGAAATGTAGCAGCGCTAAATAAGGGAATAAGTGAAATAAGGTGTAATAACACAAAAATATATGAATGAGTAAATAATCAGCAGGTGAATATATCAATAAATCAATCCATTGCTAAATAAATAAATTAACTAATTAATTGAAATTAATTGAAAAGTCCATATAAATCATGCAAAAAAGTTCTTGGATGGAAGGGTATAAATTAATTCCACCCTCCTTAATACCAACCAATACCTAAAACAAATAATCAATTGAGTAACGTGAGCTGAAAAAAGTGGCCCAAAAAATAAAGTAGTATTCCGTGACAAATCCACCACCGTATCCAGGATGTGACACCAGATAAAATGCAAGCTTACCAACTAGCAAGCTGAATAAGCTTGTCACCTACAACCTGGTCAGGTCCTCTATTCAGAGGGGAATGGAAAATTTCCAGTCCCAGGCTCGTATCCTAGAAACAAGACAAATGTCTCAGGAGGATCCACACTCCACCAGATGTTAATGACAGCTTAGCGGACTCGTCAGGACCGAGAGGCTCCAAAAGGCAGTGATACGAAACCCAGAAAAACAAGGGGACTCACCATAGCATAATACCATTTAGACCATGTTTTAATAGGATTAAAAATTAAAATGCACTTACAATATAGAAATGGATATCAGCAAATAGCCGGCCGGTTGTACATGGATGGCCGCCCACTAAGACCCTGGTACGCGTCAGCACATCAACTCCTCCCGATGCACATTTCGTCAACACAATGACAGCGTCTGGGGAACGAGCCCGGGACTGGAGATTTTCGGTTCCCCTCTTGATAGAGGTCCTGCACACCTGTGCGCTGGCTTCATAATCATCCCAGGAATAGAAGTCAATGGTCAGACTTGGAGACAACTCCACCCGGCAGACAGGAAGTCTGGCCTGGGAGGTCGGGAGGGACCCAGTAGGAGACGGCTCCAGGAGAAAGAGACAGGAGAGCTCAGAGTCGGAGTCTAAAATCAAAGTGGGCTGTCTTGCCCTAAAAACGCAGTCTGGAGTGGCACGTTTCTGGAAAACTGCATGCACCACTTGAACCTAATCACCCCAGATCATATATATATATATAAATACATAAATTTACAAATAAACAAATAAAATCTACCCCTGGAGGAGCCGCTTAATGTACGGTCCCAACCGATCTGGCACACCTACCTGATAATATTAGTGCAAACCCAGCAATAGAGAGGAAAAACAGTAATTATAAACCATGAAGTATATTTACAGAGGCCCTGGGTTTCGTCACATCACCAGCTGTGGTAGTAAATAGAAACTTACACAATATCAATGAACCACTCAGAAATGTTTACTTGAGATAAGGAATGGACAGAGTGAGCATGTGCCTAGGAGGACGGTAAAGCCGGCTTAGAGCTCCGCTCCTGTGACGAACGCGCCGGAGGACTACAGGTCACAGAAGTCCCTAATTCTACATAAAACGAGAGAAAAACCTACTACTAAGACTCAGGCACATATAAGTATGATTTTAAAGGGTACAAAAGGTAAATTTAAAAGTGGAACAAGCAAAGAGAAATTACCTCAGCCGTCTTCCAAGATGGCTGCAGCAGTCTCCTCACAGCCTCTTTCTTCACAGCTGGCTAAACCTCCTAAATCCAATATAAACACCACAGAAAATACTGAGGACTCTGACTCTGATTGTGGTGCTTCGGTATTAGAATGAGTTTCAATCTGTCATATTTAAAAAATTTGAGCATATTTTACAGAAGGCTTTGAAACAGACATCAGATCATATTACTGACAAACTGACAAGAGAAATTAGAGAGCTGGGTCAGAGAACAGCTGAATTAGAGATACGAGTAGATGATATTGAAAGTCAAACTCCGCACTACATTTCTGAATTTAATAGTCTCAAAGAAGAGAATGTCATATTTCAGTCAGGCCGCGTACACACGCGGGGACTGTTCGCCCAACTTTGTCCGTCAAACAGTTTCAGCAAACAGTCCGCTCAAAATTAGCATGGACGGACATGGCCACACACGACGGACGAACAGTTTGCTGAAACCGTGCGCGATGACGTGAACGGCACGTACGACGGGACGAAAAATACGACGTCCTATACACTGCATTATAACTTTCGGCATGTAAATCCTTTCTGAGCATGCGCGGAACTTAGTTTGACGAACAAGCCTACACACGAGGGGACTGTTCGCTGAAACAAAGTTTCAGCGGACAGTTTTTCGGAATTTCCGAAAAACCTTGTTCAGCGGACTGTTCGCTGAAACTGTCCGCTGAAAGCCCACACACGAGCGGACTGTTTGCCGAAACACTGTTCAGCGGACAAAGTTGAGCGAACAGTCCCCGCGTGTGTACGCGGCCTCACGTTTAGAGGACCAGGAGAATAGAGACAGAAGGACCAACTTGAGGATCAGAGGAATTTCAGAGACTGTCATGGATGTGAATGCCACTATGATTGCTTTATTTCAGGAATTGCACCCTGGTATCTCTGTGGAGAGATTAGAAATGGACAGAGTGCATAGAGCGTTAGCGCCACGTAAACCTAACGGCCCTCCCAGGGACATAATTGCCAAAATGCACTATTTTCGTTCAAAAGAACAATTGTTGGCAGCAGCGAGAGAAAAGGGTTCCCTAATGTTCCAAGGACAAGTATACCAACTCTTCTCAGATTTATCTTCTATTACAGTGGCTAAAAGGCGAGCTCTTAAACCACAGCTACAAATACTTCAACAGCACCAGATCACTTATCATTGGGGGTTTCCTTTCTCCCTCAAATTCACACATCTGGAAACCAGATATGTATGTCGCTCTTCAGAAGACTTACAGTCAGCCTTGGTCGAATTAGGTCTTGCAGATCAAACCACAATTAAAGACCAATTCTGCAGAGGATCAGCCTCCAGGTCCCCTCAACAAAACACTGCAACCAGCTCTAAGTCATCTACTCCTTTTTGCCATAATCAGCATAAACGTGGTCGATTTGAACATCAGCCTCCTAATACTCAAGACTCTATGGACTGAGTTTAAAATAAATATATTTTTTTCTCCTCTTTGATACATTTCCTCTTTTTCAGAACTGCAGGATTCCACTTTTTCTGAAACAACTTAATTTTTAAGTTACAAATTTTTGCAACTTTATGGCTCTTTGGCTTACAATTCTTTGCTGGCCCTCTTCTATATAAAACTTTTTTTTTTTTTTACTGCTTATTTACTTAACCACCTCAATACAGTGCAGTTACACCCCCTTCCTGACCAGACCAATTTTCAGCTTTCAGCGCTCTCACAGTTTGAATGACAATTACTCAGTCATCCAACACTGTATCCATATGAAACTTGCGTCCTTTTTTCCACACAAATAGAGCTTTCTTTTAGGCCGCGTACACACGCGGGGACTGTTCGCTCAACTTTGTCCGTCAAACAGTTTCAGCGGACAGTCCGCTCAAAATTAGCATGGACGGACTTGCCCACACACGACGAACGAACAGTCCGCTGAAACCGTGCGCGATGACGTGAACGGCACGTACGACGGGACTAGAAAACGACGTCCTATACACTGCAATGCAACCTTCGGCATGTAAATTCTTTCTGAGCATGCGCGAGACTTAGTTTGACGAACAAGCCTACACACGGGCGGACTGTCCGCTCAAACCAAGTTTCAGCGGACAGTTTTTCGGAATTTCCGAAAAACTTTGTTCGTCAGACTGTCCGCTGAAAGCCCACACACGAGCGGACTGTCCGCCGAAACACTGTTCAGCGGACAAAGTTGAGCGAACAGTCCCCGCGTGTGTACGCGGCCTTAGTGGTATTTAATCACTAGTGGGTTTTTTATTTTTTGTGCTATAAATAAAATAAAACGTAAATTTTGTGAAAAAAATGCCTTTTTCTTTGTTTCTGTCATACATTTTTGCTAATTAGTAATTTTTATTCATAAATTTTGCCCAAAATTTATACTGCTACATATCTTTGGTAAAAATAACCCACATTAGTATATATTATTTGGTCTTTGTGAAAGTTATAAAGTCTACAAACTATGGTGCCAATCACTGAAAATTGATCACTTCTGATCAGGCCTTCAGTACATCAGGTGTACCTCATTTCTTGAGACACTAATGCCGGCCATACACGTTTCGAATTTCGAAAGAATTTTCTTTCGAAAATCGTATCTAAGAATTTTCGTATGAATTTTCGTGCGAGAAACGCAATAAGAAAAGAAAATGTACGGAGATAAAAGAAAATGTACGGAGATAAAAGAAAATTTACAGAGAGAAAAGAAGATTTCCAGCCAAGAAAATTATTTTCTGTAGCAACATGAGGTGAAATTGAAGGCTTGGTCGGCCGAATTTCGAAAATCAATGGTGGCATCATCGGATCACAAAAAAAACAAATTTTCTGATTTTGAAAAGAAAATTTGTTCGAAATCCGACCGTGTGTGGCCTGCATAACAAGTCAGGATAGTACAAATACCCCCCAAATGACCCCTTTTTACAAAGTAGACATTCCAAGGTATTAAGTAAGTAGCATGGTGAGTTTTTTTAAGTTGTCATTTTTTCCCACAATTCTTTGCAAAATGAAGATTTTTTTTTTTTTTACTAAATTGTCATATTATCAGGTTATTTCTCACACACAGCATATGCATACAACAAATTACACCCCAAAATACATTCTGCTACTCTTCCCGAGTACGGTGATACCACATGTGTGAGACTTTTACACAGCCTGGCCACATACAGAGCACTAACATTGATGTACCGTATTTTTCGGACTATAAGGCGCACCGGATTATAAGGCGCACTAGCAACGACCGGCTGATAAAATGGATATTTCCATATATAAGGCGCATCGGACTATAAGGCGCACCGGATTATAAGGCGCACTAGCAACGACCGGCTGATAAAATGGATATTTCCATATATATAAAGCGCATCGGACTATAAGGCGCACGGTCGATTTTGTGAGAAAATTTAGGCTTTTACGTGCGCCTTATAGTCCGAAGGTTTACGTCAAGATGACAGATACTGTTAACAAAGAACTCCAGCGATGTCAACAGGTCATATATAAGGCGCACCGGACTATAAGGCGCACGGTCGTTTTTGGGAGAAAATTTAGGCTTTTACGTGCGCCTTATAGTCCGAAAAATACGGTAGTACCTTCAGACGTTCTACGAGCAAAAATGACGCATCTCATTTCTCAACCACCTATTACATTTTTGAAGGCCCTGGAGTACCAGGACAATGGAATTTCCCATAAAATTACCCCATTTTGGAAAGCAAACACCCCAACGTATAATCTGTGAGGCATAATGAGTCTTTTGAATGGTTAATTTTTTTTCAGAAGTTTTTGGAATATGTGGAAAAAAATTAAAACGCATTTTTTTTTTTTTTTTACACAAAATTGTCAATTTATAAGATATTTCTAACACATAGCATGTATATAGCAAAAATTACACCTCAAAATACATTCTGCTACTCCTCCCGAGTATGTCGATACTACATGTGTAGGACTTTTACACAGCCTGGCCACATAGAGAGGCCGAACATTACATAGTTACATAGTTACATAGTTAGTCAGGTTGAAAAAAGACACAAGTCCATCCAGTTCAACCAAAAAAAAATAAAAAATGATATATAATAAATATCATACCAGCCCATATACCCAATTCTATACCCACAGTTGATCCAGAGGAAGGCAAAAAACCCCAGCAGAGCATAATCCAATTTGCTAAAGCAGGGGAAAAAATTCCTTCCTGATCCCTCGAGAGGCAATCGGATTTTCCCCGGATCAACTTTACCTATAAATTTTAGTACCCAGTTAGATTACGTACACTTAGGAAATAATCCATTGAAGTAGTACGTTCAGGCGTTCTAGGAGCATAAATGACACATCTCATTTCATTCCTACCCATCACACTTTTGAAGGTCCTGGACCACCATGACAGTGAAATTACCCACAAAATGACCCCATTTTGGAAAGCAAACACCCCAACGTATATTCTATAAGACATGGGCTGCAAATAGGTACTCGGGTACTCTGATGGGCTGGAGATAGGTACTCTGGTACTCTGATGGCCTGGTGACAGGTACTCGGGTACTCTGATGGCCTGGTGACAGGTACTCGGGTACTCTGATGGCCTGGTGACAGGTACTCGGGTACTCTGATGGCCTGGTGATAGGTACTCGGGTACTCTGATGGCCTGGTGACAGGTACTCGGGTACTCTGATGGCCTGGTGACAGGTACTCGGGTACTCTGATGGCCTGGTGACAGGTACTCGGGTACTCTGATGGCCTGGTGATAGGTACTCGGGTACTCTGATGGCCTGGTGACAGGTACTCGGGTACTCTGATGGCCTGGTGACAGGTACTCGGGTACTCTGATGGCCTGGTGACAGGTACTCAGGTACTCTGATGGCCTGGTGACAAGTACTCAGGTACTCTGATGGCCTGGTGACAGGTACTCTGATGGTTTGGTGACTGGTATTTGGGTACTCTGAAGGGCGGTGACAGGTACTCATATGGATTGTGACAGGTACTCGGGTACTCAGATGAACTGTGACAGGTACTCTGGTACACAGATGGACTGTGACAGGTACTCGGGTACTCAGATGGACTGGAACAGGTACTCGGGTACTCAGATGGGCTGTGACAGGTACTCGGGTACCCTGATGGACTGTGACAGGTACTCGGTACTCTAATGGACTGTGACAGGTACTCGGTACTCTAATGGACTGTGACAGGTACTCGGGTACCCTGATGGACTGTGACAGGTACTCGGGTACTCAGATGGGCTGTGACAGATACTCGGGTACCCTGATGGACTGTGACAGGTACTCGGTACTCTGATGGACTGTGACAGGTACTCGGTACTTTGATGGACTGTGACAGGTACTCGGGTACCCTGATGGACCGTGACAGGTACTCGGATACCCTGATGGACCGTGACAGGTACTCGGGTACCCTGATGGACCGCGACAGGTACTCGGGTACCCTGATGGACCGTGACAGGTACTCGGGTACCCTGATGGGCCGTGACAGGTACTTGGGTACTCTGATGGGCCGTGACAGGTACTTGGGTACTCTGATGTGCCGTGACAGGTACTCGGGTACTCTGATGTGCCGTGACAGGTACTTGGGTACTCTGATGGGCTGGGACAGGTACTCGGGTACTCTGATGGGCTGTGACAGGTACTCAGGTACTCAGATGAACTGTGACAGGTACTCGCGGGTACTCTGATGGGCTGTGACAGGTACTCGGGTACTCTGATGGGCTGGGACAGGTACTCGGGTACTCTGATGGGCTGTGACAGGTACTCGGGTACTCTGATGGGCTGTGACAGGTACTCTGATGGACTGTGATTGACAGGTACTATGAGGGGTGGTGACAGGTCCTCTTTATTGGGGGGGCAGGCAATCAGTGTGATTGGTGTACACTAGGTGGTAACGAGATGTTACCGCAATCTCCTCCTCACACACGATCGGTGTGTAAGGAGGAGAACAACCCGGTAACATCTCGTTACCGCGGTTTGTTTACATTTTAGTGATCGGCTGTGAAAGGATTACAGCCGATCATGTGGGTAAACAGCCGGCCAATGGCTCTTTACCAGCGTCGGTGATGAGCAGTGTTCCCGGGGAACACGCCGCCACCGACGTGCACGCGCAGCGCGCTCACGATCGCGCGCATGCGCCGTGCACAGTCGGGGTGTGACCATCTGTGATCGGCCGCGACTTCATCACGGCCGATCACGTGGTAAACAGCCATAACCAATGGCTGTTCACCCCCTTCGGTGGCGAGCGGTGTCTCCGTGACACGCCGCCACCGAAGAAACAGGGATGCGTGCGCACGATCGCGCGCATTCCCTGTTTAAACAGGAGGCCGTCATATGACGGCCTCCCGCCACAATAGGTGCGCTGCCTGGCTGTCATTTGACGGCCGGTGGTCAGCATCTAGTTAACCACTTCAGCCTCGGACCAATAAACACCTTAAGGACCAGAGGTCTTTTTCCAATTTCGCACTGCGCTGCTTTAACTGGTAATTGCGCGGTCATGCAATATTGCACCCAAACGAAATTTGCGTCCTTTTCTTCCCACAAATAGAGCTTTCTTTTGATGGTATTTGATTGCCTCTGCGATTTTTATTTTTTGCGATATAAATGGAAAAAGAGCGAAAATTTTGAAAAAAAAAGATATTTTCTTCTTTTTGTTATAAGAAAAATCGAATAAACTAAATTTTAGTCATACATTGAGGTCAAAATGTATTCAGCCACATGTCTTTAGTAAAAAAAATGTCAATAAGCGTATATTTTTTGGTTTGCGCAAAAGTTATAGCGTCTACAAACTAGAGTACATTTTCTGGAATTTACACAGCTTTTAATTTATGACTGCCTATCTCATTTCTTGAGATGCTAAAATGGCAGGGCAGTACAAACCCCCCCCCCCCAAATGACCCCATTTTAGAAAGTAGACACCCCAAGGAAATTGCTGATGGGTATGTTGAGCCCATTGAATATTAATTTTTTTTGTCCTAAGGGATTGAATAATGACAAAAAAAAAAAAAAATATTACAAAAAGTTGTCACTAAATGATATATTGCTCACACATGCCATGGTTATATGTGGAATTGCACCCCAAAATATATTCCGCTACTTCTCCCGAGTATGGGGATACCACATGTGTGGGACTTTTTGGGAGTCTAGTCGCGCACAGCACCCCGAAAACCAATCACCACCTTCAGGATTTCTAAGGGTGCAAATTTTTGATTTCACTCCTCACTACCTATCACAGCTTCGAAGGCCATAAAATGCCAAAATAGCACAAAACCCCCCAAAATGACCCCATTTTGGAAAGTAGACACCCCAAGCTATTTACTGAGAGGCATGTTTATATTTTGCCACAAGTTGCGGGAATATTACAAACTTCTTTTTTTTTGCACAAAGTTTTCACTAAATGATATATTGCTCACACATGCTATGGGCATAAGTCAAATTACACCCCAAAATAAATTCTGCTGCTTCTTCCGAGTATGGGGATACTACATGTGGGGGACTTTTTGGGAGCCTAGCCACGTACGGGACCCTGAAAACCAAGCACTGCCTTCCGGATTTAAATATAAAATGCTACCAAAAAAACTGTTAGCGATCGCAGGGATCAGGCCTGACTCTGCGATCGCTGCAGTTATGTGTTTAGTGTTTTGTAAGTGACAGTGATCGATCGATACTGCACTTGGGTGGGCTGGGCAGAGGGGCAAAAAGCAGGTGCTAGCAGGTATCTGGGCTGATCCCGCTAACAATGCGTTTTTTTGGAACCCTAAACTGCTGGGGACGCTAGTATAGATCTGATCAGATCAGATATTGATCTGTTCAGATTCTATACCACTACGGGAGGTTTATGCTTTGCGTGTGGGTGTTAGCGGTACTGGCACTAACCTAGCGCTGCCTGGGGCAACACAGACCCTGACCCTAAAACCTAATTGATATCACCCGCCGGGTGATCAGGGGGTTAAACCTTTATTGGGTAATAAATGGTGGGTGCCCTGATGCTATAAAAAGCAAACTAACCAGAGTCACCCGTAACACTTATACGGTGATCAGTGGTGAAAGGGTTAACTAGGGGCAATCAGGGGGTTCAAATTTTTATTAGGTAGTATATGGGGGTCCCTGGCGCTATATAAAAACCTGACGGGGAACCTAAATAACTAACTGGCTAACCAGCGTCACCAGTGACACTTATACTGTGATCGCTGGTGAAAGGGTTAACTAGGGGCAATCAGGGGGTTAAAACCATTATTGGGTAGTATATCGGGGTACCTAGCGCTATAAAAACCTGGCGGTGAACCTAAAAAAATAACTAGCTACCTAGCGGCACTAGTGACACTAATGCAGCGATCAGAAAAACGATCACTTAGTGACACTGGCAAAAGGGGGTGAAAGGGTTAACTAGGGGCAATCAGGGGGTTAAAACCATTATTGGGTAGTATATCGAGGTACCTAGTGCTATAAAAACCTGGCGGTGAACCTAAAAAAAAACTAGCTACCTAGCGACACTAGCGACATTAATGCAGCGATCAGAAAAATGATCGCTTAGTGACACTGGCAAAAGGGGGTGAAAGGGTTAACTAGGGGCAATCAGGGGGTTAAAACCATTATTGGTTAGTATATGGGGGTACCTAGCGATATAAAAACCTGGCGGTGAACCTAAAAAAATAACTAGCTACCTAGCGACAGTAGCGACACTAATGCAGCGATCAGAAAAATGATCGCTTAGTGACACTGGCAAAAGGGGGTGAAAGGGTTAACTCTAGGGGCAATCAGGGGGTTAAATCTTTATTGGGGGGTGATAGGGGGCTACCCTGGACCTAACACTAACTGCCCTGACAGTTTTTACTGTTACAACTGACACTGAATGCAGTGATCAGTAAAGAAATGATCAATGCAATCAGTGACACTGTGACTGGGGGGGAGGGGGGGAGGGGGGGCGGGGGGGATCGGGGGGCGATCGGGGGGGGGATCGGGGGGAGGGGGGGTTTGTGTGCCTGTGTGTACCTACATGTCAGTGTAGTGTTGGTGCACACTTACTTTTAGTCTTCTCCTCGTAGTCCGGTCAAAAAGACCGCCCCGAGGAGAATGACATCACTTCCTCCTTCCTGTGTAAACAATACACAGTGGGACAATTATACATGAAAGGCCGCGCTTATGGAGTAGGTCACAGTCAAACAGGGATATATGTGAATGCCTGTGCCTCCCCCAGGCTCTATTGATAATGTATTACTAGTTTCAGTTTTTATGAGGTATAACAATGTAGAAAATACATATGTAAAAGTTGGACCTATTTATATTAATCGCTATGAGGTTGCTGCCTCCCTAAGAACACAATCTGCAAACCAGGTTATGTTTAAAAATTGAATAGTAGTGATGGGCTAATGGCGCTACCTCAAACCTTATATTGCCTTTTATCTTCCCTATAGGCTCTGTGCAACCCAATATGTGTTTGCTATAATGTCCCAATTTTTTTTGTGTTTATGTCCAACAAATTTTTTCTGTTAACCCTAATTCAACCACGTGCCACTACAAACCAATTATATTGATTACCCTACGTTGGATAACCTCGAAAAAAGGTGGACACGTTCAGTTATTCACCAACGTAGTCAATCAGTCAGAATCCCAAAGGGATAATTAGTAAATAAATTAAACCCTAAAGCACCAAAAACCACATATGAAATCCAAGAATCCCAAGCAATGTTCAAAATATTTTTGTGATACTAATTTTTGTGATACTAAAAATATTTGTATACTAAACAAAAACAAACGCACTCCGTGTACAAAGCCCCTTATAGGGGAAAATATAACACCTATAATCGCACTGCGCTTGCGCAGTTCCTGTGCTAATAATTACTTTCACTGTGCGCAATTTATATTTCCACTATAATACCCCAGTGAATGAAAAAAGTTATTGCAGTAAAGAAACAAAAACAACCAAAACCATGAAAAATAAAAATAAAAAATGAGATAAAAAATAAAACGAATGTGCGGGGTAATTCTAACCCCCTTACGAATGTAAAAAAATACAAAAACCTAGAAAAAATGTGAATAAGATCAGAATATCAATAGATATATATATAAAGTCCACACAAAAGTCTCTTATCAGGTATTTTCAACTGTGCGATTATTCTTTTTCAGATAACAGGAAGGTGACTTTTGTGATTAGGCCTGCTTATTGGTGACTTCCGTGCTCGTTCCCCCTCAAGGGTCCCCACTCACCGAATCCACGCACCCCCTAGGGGGTATATTGCCTGTAATCTGTGTTCCACTAGGTTGAGGATGCTTCTAATTAGCTCTGTCTTCAACTGGTGCTCCCCAGGATTTATTGGAAATGATGAGAGAAGGAGGCTTTGTTGTCCACCAATGGGTCCTCAAGAAAGAAAAAATCTGCTCATGGTGTAGTATTTTTAATAACTGACCACTTGAGAGAAAGGGAAACGGGCTACAAAAAAGGTTCTTCAAAAAGGCTTCTACAAAATAATAGCTTCTGCAAAAATTTATATGCCTTATTTATATATATATATATATATAGCAGAGGACTAATAATCACTTAAAATATGCTTTATTACAAAAATGTTATATAATTACAAAAAAAGAGCTTTTGCATATAAAAAAATTATTTTACAGCGCTTTGTGCAAAAAAGGTTTTTTTACAAAAAAGTCCCCTTAAACCAAAGGTGCGATCTACACCAATTGCACTGTGAGCCTGTAAATTTAGTATATATGTACCAATGATGCAGCTCAAAAGAGTATACCAATAAAAATGACAAAGTAAAATAAAATAAAAATCAGAAAAAATCAAAAAATAAAAATAAAGTAAAAAGTATATGCTTAAAAGCAGCGGTACAATCCTTTTTTGTGCAAACCAGCACTATACACAGTTATATGGAGCCTAAGTCCCCAATTCTCTGTCCTTCTCCTAAAGTTTAGGGGGTCCCGTTTTTTAGGCACTGCAGGCTACCCATATACTGGATACAAAGCTACTTATCTTCATCAAACAGTTAGCCTCCTTGCATGGACGGAGGCTTGAAAGAACTTTAGCACCAGCCCGGTTCGCCAATCCACAAGGGTAGTCACCCTGATCGAACGGCGTGCGTTCCAACTGCGCTCCACCGGGTCAGGCGCACCGGAAATGACATGGTGTACGTAATGACGCTGTACGCGTTTCGTCATAGACGTCCTCAGCAGCGATATCACGTACACCCATACCCACGTCTTTGAAGGTACCTGTACCGCCCATTCCCAGCCTCCAGCCAATCGCTGGTCTGGGTGGGTCTACAGGTTTGTTTACATATTGCGTTCCTCATTATATCAAGCGGGCCAATCTTTGTGACCATACTCCTAATGCTTATATACTAAGAAGATGATTTCTACTATCATAAGCGAACATATAAGAATAATGGTGAATGTCTTCTTAATACTCCTTACTTTGTACATAATGCTCTTAAGGAGAAAGAGAACCGGACTTACACAGGAACAAAAAGGGTTTTTTTTTTAGTAGGATCTTTAGTGTATCCACGTAGCTCGTTTATGTTAATTTTTATTTCTATTTCACTTACCGTATGTTAATTTTATTTCAAAGAAAGGGGGATTTTTTTTAAAAATATTTACTTTACAGATAGGTTCTACATTGCCCTCTGGATTGTTTATGAGACAGCATGGAATCATCCCTGCTATATTTTGCTACAGAAGATGCTCATCCCGGGTATCCCAGTAGTTTGACCCGGTATCATTTTAAATCTAATAGTAAATCGGAGAGGTACTGGTTTCAATATTAAATTTCCTATGGTTTCTTGAATTATTTTCCCTGTTTATTATCCCATTCTAATAATTTCACGGAGATTCCTATTTATTATTTTATATCCCAGATATTACCTTGTAAAACTAATATTAGTCAGGGAATTTTTATATTTAATTATACATTTTTTTAGATTTTAAATATGAACCTCTTATCAATATTCAGAAAGTTCTTCCTGCTTTAATAGCCATATATACCTCTTCATTCCCAGATAATATCCTATAAACCTCAAATGGGGGGGCTCAGATTACTTGTTCTCATTATAATAGGTTATATTTATTTTCATAACATAATTATTCGCATATCATTAAGATTTAGGCTCATCCTTAATCCTATTCTATATTTCCAATGTTAAATGGTTAATATTTACAAATATATATATATATATATATATACATATATATTATCATCAATGTACATATCTATATTATCATCAATCTGTTTTTTATGTCTGACGCTGGAAATCATCTAAAAACACCTTTTTTGGTTCAATCCATTACATAGTCAATTAAAGAACTATACCATATAATGAACCAAAAGAAATGAGAGAACATAAACGTAAACATTAACAGCCATAAGTAGGTGTAATCTACATTTACATGTGCCACATTCTAGCAAATCAGGTCCACCTCCACATACCACGTATAATTTCATGTGTGTATATAGGGGGAACTCTAGAACTGTCTGGCAGATCCTCTTTTTTACAATAATGGTTATATTTCCTTTTGGGGGAAAAAAAGGGGGGGTACCCCATGTGCTTTCCTCACATCATTTATATCATTTATATTTTGAGGGGCCCTGGGCAGAAGTATATCCCACCTTACTATCTATGGATTTGCTATAAAGCAATTAAGATCTATATCGATATTTAACCCTTTGGGGGCCAAGGTGTTCAATCTATATATCCAGCTAGTCTCATTCTGAGATATAAGGGTGGTCATATTGCCCCCTCTCCAGTTTTGTTTTATGCAATCAATACCATAAAATACCATTTTAGAAGGATCTCTTTGATGGAAAAGATCAAAATGTCTAGATACATTATGATTAGGGAACCCCTTCTTGATGTTATTAACATGTTCCCTAATCCTAATGTATAGTGGTCTAGTGGTTCTGCCCACATATTGTAAATTGCATGGACATTCCAACACGTATGTAACGTGTGTACTGCGACATGTAATGAGTTCTCTAATTTTGTATTCTGTATGGTCTGTTTTGGATCTAAATGTTTTCCTCCTTCGAGGTTGGGGTTTACTAACCCTACAGGCCAAGCATTTGTTACACTTATAAAACCCTTTCAATTCTTCCAGAAAGGTACTATTCTTAGGGCCATCGACTACATTGTGTGCTAACATATTACGTAGTGTCGACGCTCTCCTATAGATACATTTTGGTTTCTTTGGGAGGATTGTTGACAAAACTTTGTCTTCTTGGAGGATAGGCCAATATTTTTTTACTATTTTCTCCATTTCATAATACTGTACATTATATCCGGTAATAAATGCTAGATCAAATTTTTGTTTTTCTTTTATGGTTTTCCTTATCAGGGTATTTCTATCTGTATTCCCAACTTCATTTTTTATTTTAACCAACGGTTCATACTTATATCCCTTTTCGATGAATTGTGCGACCAATTTGTCTGCTTGGGAAGAGAAATCCTCAATAGAGTTACAGTTCCTCCTAATTCTTAAAAGCTGTCCTTTTGGGATATTTGCTTTCCATTTTGGGTGATGGCAGCTTGAAGTGGGGATGTAGCTGTTTCTATCCGTTTCTTTGAAGAAGGTTTTTGTATGAAGGACGTCATTCTTCTTAAAGATTTCTAAATCAAGGAATTCTATCTTTTGTTTGTCACATTTCCCACTAAAAGTGAGTCCATACTTGTTGTTATTCAAATTAGATAGAAATCTTTCAAATTCCTCTGGGGTTCCATCCCATAAAATCACCAAGTCATCGATATACCGTCGAAAGAATTTTAGCTGGGGTATCTTCCTTGAGTATATATACTCCTCCTCCCACAGATTCATGAGCAGGTTGGCGACGCTTGGTGCATACCGTGCACCCATAGCCACTCCTGTGGTCTGTACATAATAATGATGTCCATACCAAAAATAATTACAGGCCATGGCCATCTTAAGGCCCTCTAAGATGTATTGCACTTGTTCTTGTTTCATGTTCGTGTGTTCATGTAGTGCTCTTTCTACCCCTATTAGACCGTCCTCCTGCACAATGCTTGTATATAGCGAATTTACATCTATGGTTGCTAATAGATATTGATCTGTGTCTTGGATGTTACTCAGAAGCTCTATAAGTTGGGCACTATCCCTAAGGTAGGACTTGCCCTTCAATACCAACGGCTTCAAAAAGATATCTAGATATTCCCCCAATCTTGAGAAAACGGAATTTATACCACTGATGATTGGCCTTCCAGGTGGTTTATCTAATCTCTTATGTATTTTTGGATTGTAATACATAACAGGTGTTTTCGTTGAATTTGACACCAAATATTCGGCCTCTTTTTCATTAAGGATCCCCATTGTCTGCCCTTTTTTCACATAGGCTTTCAATTGATCTTCATATCTTAATTTGGGGTTACCCTTCAGTTTTTTATATGTATTCTCGACTTGTAATAGATTTTTCATTTCCTCCTGATAGTCATTCTTGTTCAGAATAACTAGGCCTCCTCCCTTGTCTGCCGGCCTTATCACTACTTCTTTATTATCCCCCAGTTGTTTGATCGTTTTCCATACGTTGTTTGATCTCTTATTTTTACTATCTTTAAGTTTTCTCAAATCATTTTCTACCATTTTACTGAAAGCTGTCAGACATTGATTTCCTGCTGTGTTTGGGTTGAACACTGATTTGTTTTTCAATTCTGTTTGGGTGTATAATGGTACCGTTCTCACTTTGCTTTCCGTACTCATTGCAAAGTGTTTTTTTTAATTTAATTTTCTCATAAATTTTTTGAGGTCTATAAATGTTTCAAATTTATTCAGGTGTTTTTCCAGGGCATATTTTAAACCTAAATCCAAAATTTTCATTTCGTCTTCACTAAATTCTACTTTACTTAGATTATATATCCCTTTTCCTATTAAGTTCTTCTTCTTTTTCTTGTTCTTTCCTCCTCGGCATCCCCTATATTTTCCTCTCTTTCGCCATAACCTTGAATGTCTTCCGTTCTCCTCCTGTATTGGTTGTTCCAATTCCCTCTCGGAATCCATTGTCCCCTGTCCTCTCTGTGATCTTCCCTGTGTTGTTCTCTCCTGTACGGGCCTTCTCTGAACTGTCTTCTCTCTACATTGCCTCCTCTCCATCTCGGGGTTCTGTAGGGTACCCTTGCAGTCCATCTGCCCGGTGGTCTGTCTCTGGGGCCGTTCCCGCGAAAATCCCCATAGCCTCTCATTGGCTTCCTAGGTGGATGTCTAAATTCTCTCCTATATTGAACATCCTCCTGCGGGTATGTGTTGTATGTGTATTCTCTTAAAGGGGAAAACTGGTTATGGGTTTTTGCAGAAGCTATTATTTTGTAGAAGCCTTTTTGAAGAACCTTTTTTGTAGCCCGTTTCCCTTTCTCTCAAGTGGTCAGTTATTAAAAATACTACACCATGAGCAGATTTTTTCTTTCTTGAGGACCCATTGGTGGACAACAAAGCCTCCTTCTCTCATCATTTCCAATAAATCCTGGGGAGGACCAGTTGAAGACAGAGCTAATTAGAAGAATCCTCAACCTAGTGGAACACAGATTACAGGCAATATACCCCCTAGGGGGTGCGTGGATTCGGTGAGTGGGGACCCTTGAGGGGGAACGAGCACGGAAGTCACCAATAAGCAGGCCTAATCACAAAAGTCACCTTCCTGTTATTTGAAAAAGAATAATCGCACAGTTGAAAATACCTGATAAGAGACTTTTGTGTGGACTTTATATATATATCTATTGATATTCTGATCTTATTCACATTTTTTCTAGGTTTTTGTATTTTTTTACATTCGTAAGGGGGTTAGAATTACCCCGCACATTCGTTTTATTTTTTATCTCATTTTTTATTTTTATTTTTCATGGTTTTGGTTGTTTTTGTTTCTTTACTGCAATAACTTTTTTCATTCACTGGGGTATTATAGTGGAAATATAAATTGCGCACAGTGAAAGTAATTATTAGCACAGGAACTGCGCAAGCGCAGTGCGATTATAGGTGTTATATTTTCCCCTATAAGGGGCTTTGTACACGGAGTGCGTTTGTTTTTGTTTAGTATACAAATATTTTTAGTATCACAAAAATTAGTATCACAAAAATATTTTGAACATTGCTTGGGATTCTTGGATTTCATATGTGGTTTTTGGTGCTTTAGGGTTTAATTTATTTACTAATTATCCCTTTGGGATTCTGACTGATTGACTATGGGTAATCAATATAATTGGTTTGTAGTGGCACGTGGTTGAATTTGGGTTAACAGAAAAAATTTGTTGGACATAAACACAAAAAAAATTGGGACATTATAGCAAACACATATTGGGTTGCACAGAGCCTATAGGGAAGATAAAAGGCAATATAAGGTTTGAGGTAGCGCCATTAGCCCATCACTACTATTCAATTTTTAAACATAACCTGGTTTGCAGATTGTGTTCTTAGGGAGGCAGCAACCTCATAGCGATTAATATAAATAGGTCCAACTTATACATATGTATTTTCTACATTGTTATACCTCATAAAAACTGAAACTAGTAATACATTATCAATAGAGCCTGGGGGAGGCACAGGCATTCACATATATCCCTGTTTGACTGTGACCTACTCCATAAGCGCGGCCTTCCGTGTATCATTGTCTTATCTATAGGTGGTTCCCAGATTTGGGAACACCCTACATAAGCTGCAGCTATGGATATATTTGGTTACATGAATAACAGGAAAATAGATGTGAAGGGAATTTTCAATCAAGAAGTAGTAACTAGCTCTCAGGACCTACAAAGCTTGATGAAACAACTAAAGCACAGTATGGAAAAACAGCTGAGAGTATGGTGGGATATAGCCACCATGGAAATGTATATTAATGCAAAAATGACCCCCAGAAGTCTCAGGTGGGACATTAACCCTAATGATAGTATTGAAGATCCTGAGTTAATGGAGGACTGGTACCTATTTTTTAACAAAAGTGAAAACAAATTATTACATAAAATAATTAGGAGAAGAGATTTTAAATTGAAAATGGTAGAAAGTACTATAGCAGATATTAAAAATCAGCTTGCACCCTTCACCGAGCATAAAGAATACAAAGATAAGGAACATGAGCTACAAGAAGCTATAAAAAAATATGATGCAGACCTCCAAACAAAGAAACAGAAAAGATTTAAGAGGGATGTTGCTGACTATAATGAAATGAAAGTATACAAATGGCAGACATCCATGCAGGAGGATAGGAACGAACAGGAAGATGAGTCAATAGAGGATCTTAATGAAGGCCTTATGGAAACAATGGGAGCAGTGACTGAGTTACCAATAATGCAGAGGAACTATAACACAACACCTAGAAGAAGACCCATACTCAAAACTCCTAATCAGGGGAACTATAAGGTGGAAAATAGGAGTAGTGACTATCAGGAAATGCTTGAACAGGAAACACCTAGATACAATATCCCTACCCGTAACCAGTTTTCCCCTTTAAGAGAATACACATACAACACATACCCGCAGGAGGATGTTCAATATAGGAGAGAATTTAGACATCCACCTAGGAAGCCAATGAGAGGCTATGGGGATTTTCGCGGGAACGGCCCCAGAGACAGACCACCGGGCAGATGGACTGCAAGGGTACCCTACAGAACCCCGAGATGGAGAGGAGGCAATGTAGAGAGAAGACAGTTCAGAGAAGGCCCGTACAGGAGAGAACAACACAGGGAAGATCACAGAGAGGACAGGGGACAATGGATTCCGAGAGGGAATTGGAACAACCAATACAGGAGGAGAACGGAAGACATTCAAGGTTATGGCGAAAGAGAGGAAAATATAGGGGATGCCGAGGAGGAAAGAACAAGAAAAAGAAGAAGAACTTAATAGGAAAAGGGATATATAATCTAAGTAAAGTAGAATTTAGTGAAGACGAAATGAAAATTTTGGATTTAGGTTTAAAATATGCCCCGGAAAAACACCTGAATAAATTTGAAACATTTATAGACCTCAAAAAATTTATGAGAAAATTAAATTTAAAAAAACACTTTGCAATGAGTACGGAAAGCAAAGTGAGAACGGTACCATTATACACCCAAACAGAATTGAAAAACAAATCAGTGTTCAACCCAAACACAGCAGGAAATCAATGTCTGACAGCTTTCAGTAAAATGGTAGAAAATGATTTGAGAAAACTTAAAGATAGTAAAAATAAGAGATCAAACAACGTATGGAAAACGATCAAACAACTGGGGGATAATAAAGAAGTAGTGATAAGGCCGGCAGACAAGGGAGGAGGCCTAGTTATTCTGAACAGGAGGAAATGAAAAATCTATTACAAGTCGAGAATACATATAAAAAAACTGAAGGGTAACCCCAAATTAAGATATGAAGATCAATTGAAAGCCTATGTGAAAAAAGGGCAGACAATGGGGATCCTTAATGAAAAAGAGGCCGAATATTTGGTGTCAAATTCAACGAAAACACCTGTTATGTATTACAATCCAAAAATACATAAGAGATTAGATAAACCACCTGGAAGGCCAATCATCAGTGGTATAAATTCCGTTTTCTCAAGATTGGGGGAATATCTAGATATCTTTTTGAAGCCGTTGGTATTGAAGGGCAAGTCCTACCTTAGGGATAGTGCCCAACTTATAGAGCTTCTGAGTAACATCCAGATCAATATCTATTAGCAACCATAGATGTAAATTCGCTATATACAAGCATTGTGCAGGAGGACGGTCTAATAGGGGTAGAAAGAGCACTACATGAACACACGAACATGAAACAAGAACAAGTGCAATACATCTTAGAGGGCCTTAAGATGGCCATGGCCTGTAATTATTTTTGGTATGGACATCATTATTATGTACAGACCACAGGAGTGGCTATGGGTGCACGGTATGCACCAAGCGTCGCCAACCTGCTCATGAATCTGTGGGAGGAGGAGTATATATACTCAAGGAAGATACCCCAGCTAAAATTCTTTCGACGGTATATCGATGACTTGGTGATTTTATGGGATGGAACCCCAGAGGAATTTGAAAGATTTCTATCTAATTTGAATAACAACAAGTATGGACTCACTTTTAGTGGGAAATGTGACAAACAAAAGATAGAATTCCTTGATTTAGAAATCTTTAAGAAGAATGATGTCCTTCATACAAAAACCTTCTTCAAAGAAACGGATAGAAACAGCTACATCCCCACTTCAAGCTGCCATCACCCAAAATGGAAAGCAAATATCCCAAAAGGACAGCTTTTAAGAATTAGGAGGAACTGTAACTCTATTGAGGATTTCTCTTCCCAAGCAGACAAATTGGTCGCACAATTCATCGAAAAGGGATATAAGTATGAACCGTTGGTTAAAATAAAAAATGAAGTTGGGAATACAGATAGAAATACCCTGATAAGGAAAACCATAAAAGAAAAACAAAAATTTGATCTAGCATTTATTACCGGATATAATGTACAGTATTATGAAATAGAGAAAATAGTAAAAAAATATTGGCCTATCCTCCAAGAAGACAAAGTTTTGTCAACAATCCTCCCAAAGAAACCAAAATGTATCTATAGGAGAGCGTCGACACTACGTAATATGTTAGCACACAATGTAGTCGATGGCCCTAAGAATAGTACCTTTCTGGAAGAATTGAAAGGGTTTTATAAGTGTAACAAATGCTTGGCCTGTAGGGTTAGTAAACCTCAACCTCGAAGGAGGAAAACATTTAGATCCAAAACAGACCATACAGAATACAAAATTAGAGAACTCATTACATGTCGCAGTACACACGTTACATACGTGTTGGAATGTCCATGCAATTTACAATATGTGGGCAGAACCACTAGACCACTATACATTAGGATTAGGGAACATGTTAATAACATCAAGAAGGGGTTCCCTAATCATAATGTATCTAGACATTTTGATCTTTTCCATCAAAGAGATCCTTCTAAAATGGTATTTTATGGTATTGATTGCATAAAACAAAACTGGAGAGGGGGCAATATGACCACCCTTATATCTCAGAATGAGACTAGCTGGATATATAGATTGAACACCTTGGCCCCCAAAGGGTTAAATATCGATATAGATCTTAATTGCTTTATAGCAAATCCATAGATAGTAAGGTGGGATATACTTCTGCCCAGGGCCCCTCAAAATATAAATGATATAAATGATGTGAGGAAAGCACATGGGGTACCCCCCCTTTTTTTCCCCCAAGAGGAAATATAACCATTATTGTAAAAAAGAGGATCTGCCAGACAGTTCTAGAGTTCCCCCTATATACACACATGAAATTATACGTGGTATGTGGAGGTGGACCTGATTTGCTAGAATGTGGCACATGTAAATGTAGATTACCCCTACTTATGGCTGTTTATGTTTACATTTATGTTCTCTCATTTCTTTTGGTTCATTATATGGTATAGTTCTTTAATTGACTATGTAATGGATTGAACCAAAAAAGGTGTTTTTAGATGATTTCCAGCGTCAGACATAAAAAACAGATTGATGATAATATAGATATGTACATTGATGATAATATATATGTATATATATATATTTGTAAATATTAACCATTTAACATCGGAAATATAGAATAGGATTAAGGATGAGCCTAAATCTTAATGATATGCGAATAATTATGTTATGAAAATAAATATAACCTATTATAATGAGAACAAGTAATCTGAGCCCCCCCATTTGAGGTTTATAGGATATTATCTGGGAATGAAGAGGTATATATGGCTATTAAAGCAGGAAGAACTTTCTGAATATTGATAAGGGGTTCATATTTAAAATCTAAAAAAATTTATAATTAAATATAAAAATTCCCTGACTAATATTAGTTTTACAAGGTAATATCTGGGATATAAAATAATAAATAGGAATCTCCGTGAAATTATTAGAATGGGATAATAAACAGGGAAAATAATTCAAGAAACCATAGGAAATTTAATATTGAAACCAGTACCTCTCCGATTTACTATTAGATTTAAAATGATACCGGGTCAAACTACTGGGATACCCGGGATGAGCATCTTCTGTAGCAAAATATAGCAGGGATGATTCCATGCTGTCTCATAAACAATCCAGAGGGCAATGTAGAACCTATCTGTAAAGTAAATATTTTTTTTAAAAATCCCCCTTTCTTTGAAATAAAATTAACATAAGTGAAATAGAAATAAAAATTAACATAAACGAGCTACGTGGATACACTAAAGATCCTACTAAAAAAAAAACCCTTTTTGTTCCTGTGTAAGTCCGGTTCTCTTTCTCCTTAAGAGCATTATGTACAAAGTAAGGAGTATTAAGAAGACATTCACCATTATTCTTATATGTTCGCTTACGATAGTAGAAATCATCTTCTTAGTATATAAGCATTAGGAGTATGGTCACAAAGATTGGCCCGCTTGATATAATGAGGAACGCAATATGTAAACAAACCTGTAGACCCACCCAGACCAGCGATTGGCTGGAGGCTGGGAATGGGCGGTACAGGTACCTTCAAAGACGTGGGTATGGGTGTACGTGATATCGCTGCTGAGGACGTCTATGACGAAACGCGTACAGCGTCATTACGTACACCATGTCATTTCCGGTGCGCCTGACCCGGTGGAGCGCAGTTGGAACGCACGCCGTTCGATCAGGGTGACTACCCTTGTGGATTGGCGAACCGGGCTGGTGCTAAAGTTCTTTCAAGCCTCCGTCCATGCAAGGAGGCTAACTGTTTGATGAAGATAAGTAGCTTTGTATCCAGTATATGGGTAGCCTGCAGTGCCTAAAAAACAGGACCCCCTAAACTTTAGGAGAAGGACAGAGAATTGGGGACTTAGGCTCCATATAACTGTGTATAGTGCTGGTTTGCACAAAAAAGGATTGTACCGCTGCTTTTAAGCATATACTTTTTACTTTATTTTTATTTTTTTATTTTTTCTGATTTTTATTTTATTTTACTTTGTCATTTTTATTGGTATACTCTTTTGAGCTGCATCATTGGTACATATATACTAAATTTACAGGCTCACAGTGCAATTGGTGTAGATCGCACCTTTGGTTTAAGGGGACTTTTTTGTAAAAAAACCTTTTTTGCACAAAGCGCCAGATTTGGGAACACCCTACATAAGCTGCAGCTATGGATATATTTGGTTACATGAATAACAGGAAAATAGATGTGAAGGGAATTTTCAATCAAGAAGTAGTAACTAGCTCTCAGGACCTACAAAGCTTGATGAAACAACTAAAGCACAGTATGGAAAAACAGCTGAGAGTATGGTGGGATATAGCCACCATGGAAATGTATATTAATGCAAAAATGACCCCCAGAAGTCTCAGGTGGGACATTAACCCTAATGATAGTATTGAAGATCCTGAGTTAATGGAGGACTGGTACCTATTTTTTAACAAAAGTGAAAACAAATTATTACATAAAATAATTAGGAGAAGAGATTTTAAATTGAAAATGGTAGAAAGTACTATAGCAGATATTAAAAATCAGCTTGCACCCTTCACCGAGCATAAAGAATACAAAGATAAGGAACATGAGCTACAAGAAGCTATAAAAAAATATGATGCAGACCTCCAAACAAAGAAACAGAAAAGATTTAAGAGGGATGTTGCTGACTATAATGAAATGAAAGTATACAAATGGCAGACATCCATGCAGGAGGATAGGAACGAACAGGAAGATGAGTCAATAGAGGATCTTAATGAAGGCCTTATGGAAACAATGGGAGCAGTGACTGAGTTACCAATAATGCAGAGGAACTATAACACAACACCTAGAAGAAGACCCATACTCAAAACTCCTAATCAGGGGAACTATAAGGTGGAAAATAGGAGTAGTGACTATCAGGAAATGCTTGAACAGGAAACACCTAGATACAATATCCCTACCCGTAACCAGTTTTCCCCTTTAAGAGAATACACATACAACACATACCCGCAGGAGGATGTTCAATATAGGAGAGAATTTAGACATCCACCTAGGAAGCCAATGAGAGGCTATGGGGATTTTCGCGGGAACGGCCCCAGAGACAGACCACCGGGCAGATGGACTGCAAGGGTACCCTACAGAACCCCGAGATGGAGAGGAGGCAATGTAGAGAGAAGACAGTTCAGAGAAGGCCCGTACAGGAGAGAACAACACAGGGAAGATCACAGAGAGGACAGGGGACAATGGATTCCGAGAGGGAATTGGAACAACCAATACAGGAGGAGAACGGAAGACATTCAAGGTTATGGCGAAAGAGAGGAAAATATAGGGGATGCCGAGGAGGAAAGAACAAGAAAAAGAAGAAGAACTTAATAGGAAAAGGGATATATAATCTAAGTAAAGTAGAATTTAGTGAAGACGAAATGAAAATTTTGGATTTAGGTTTAAAATATGCCCCGGAAAAACACCTGAATAAATTTGAAACATTTATAGACCTCAAAAAATTTATGAGAAAATTAAATTTAAAAAAACACTTTGCAATGAGTACGGAAAGCAAAGTGAGAACGGTACCATTATACACCCAAACAGAATTGAAAAACAAATCAGTGTTCAACCCAAACACAGCAGGAAATCAATGTCTGACAGCTTTCAGTAAAATGGTAGAAAATGATTTGAGAAAACTTAAAGATAGTAAAAATAAGAGATCAAACAACGTATGGAAAACGATCAAACAACTGGGGGATAATAAAGAAGTAGTGATAAGGCCGGCAGACAAGGGAGGAGGCCTAGTTATTCTGAACAGGAGGAAATGAAAAATCTATTACAAGTCGAGAATACATATAAAAAAACTGAAGGGTAACCCCAAATTAAGATATGAAGATCAATTGAAAGCCTATGTGAAAAAAGGGCAGACAATGGGGATCCTTAATGAAAAAGAGGCCGAATATTTGGTGTCAAATTCAACGAAAACACCTGTTATGTATTACAATCCAAAAATACATAAGAGATTAGATAAACCACCTGGAAGGCCAATCATCAGTGGTATAAATTCCGTTTTCTCAAGATTGGGGGAATATCTAGATATCTTTTTGAAGCCGTTGGTATTGAAGGGCAAGTCCTACCTTAGGGATAGTGCCCAACTTATAGAGCTTCTGAGTAACATCCAGATCAATATCTATTAGCAACCATAGATGTAAATTCGCTATATACAAGCATTGTGCAGGAGGACGGTCTAATAGGGGTAGAAAGAGCACTACATGAACACACGAACATGAAACAAGAACAAGTGCAATACATCTTAGAGGGCCTTAAGATGGCCATGGCCTGTAATTATTTTTGGTATGGACATCATTATTATGTACAGACCACAGGAGTGGCTATGGGTGCACGGTATGCACCAAGCGTCGCCAACCTGCTCATGAATCTGTGGGAGGAGGAGTATATATACTCAAGGAAGATACCCCAGCTAAAATTCTTTCGACGGTATATCGATGACTTGGTGATTTTATGGGATGGAACCCCAGAGGAATTTGAAAGATTTCTATCTAATTTGAATAACAACAAGTATGGACTCACTTTTAGTGGGAAATGTGACAAACAAAAGATAGAATTCCTTGATTTAGAAATCTTTAAGAAGAATGATGTCCTTCATACAAAAACCTTCTTCAAAGAAACGGATAGAAACAGCTACATCCCCACTTCAAGCTGCCATCACCCAAAATGGAAAGCAAATATCCCAAAAGGACAGCTTTTAAGAATTAGGAGGAACTGTAACTCTATTGAGGATTTCTCTTCCCAAGCAGACAAATTGGTCGCACAATTCATCGAAAAGGGATATAAGTATGAACCGTTGGTTAAAATAAAAAATGAAGTTGGGAATACAGATAGAAATACCCTGATAAGGAAAACCATAAAAGAAAAACAAAAATTTGATCTAGCATTTATTACCGGATATAATGTACAGTATTATGAAATAGAGAAAATAGTAAAAAAATATTGGCCTATCCTCCAAGAAGACAAAGTTTTGTCAACAATCCTCCCAAAGAAACCAAAATGTATCTATAGGAGAGCGTCGACACTACGTAATATGTTAGCACACAATGTAGTCGATGGCCCTAAGAATAGTACCTTTCTGGAAGAATTGAAAGGGTTTTATAAGTGTAACAAATGCTTGGCCTGTAGGGTTAGTAAACCTCAACCTCGAAGGAGGAAAACATTTAGATCCAAAACAGACCATACAGAATACAAAATTAGAGAACTCATTACATGTCGCAGTACACACGTTACATACGTGTTGGAATGTCCATGCAATTTACAATATGTGGGCAGAACCACTAGACCACTATACATTAGGATTAGGGAACATGTTAATAACATCAAGAAGGGGTTCCCTAATCATAATGTATCTAGACATTTTGATCTTTTCCATCAAAGAGATCCTTCTAAAATGGTATTTTATGGTATTGATTGCATAAAACAAAACTGGAGAGGGGGCAATATGACCACCCTTATATCTCAGAATGAGACTAGCTGGATATATAGATTGAACACCTTGGCCCCCAAAGGGTTAAATATCGATATAGATCTTAATTGCTTTATAGCAAATCCATAGATAGTAAGGTGGGATATACTTCTGCCCAGGGCCCCTCAAAATATAAATGATATAAATGATGTGAGGAAAGCACATGGGGTACCCCCCCTTTTTTTCCCCCAAGAGGAAATATAACCATTATTGTAAAAAAGAGGATCTGCCAGACAGTTCTAGAGTTCCCCCTATATACACACATGAAATTATACGTGGTATGTGGAGGTGGACCTGATTTGCTAGAATGTGGCACATGTAAATGTAGATTACCCCTACTTATGGCTGTTTATGTTTACATTTATGTTCTCTCATTTCTTTTGGTTCATTATATGGTATAGTTCTTTAATTGACTATGTAATGGATTGAACCAAAAAAGGTGTTTTTAGATGATTTCCAGCGTCAGACATAAAAAACAGATTGATGATAATATAGATATGTACATTGATGATAATATATATGTATATATATATATTTGTAAATATTAACCATTTAACATCGGAAATATAGAATAGGATTAAGGATGAGCCTAAATCTTAATGATATGCGAATAATTATGTTATGAAAATAAATATAACCTATTATAATGAGAACAAGTAATCTGAGCCCCCCCATTTGAGGTTTATAGGATATTATCTGGGAATGAAGAGGTATATATGGCTATTAAAGCAGGAAGAACTTTCTGAATATTGATAAGGGGTTCATATTTAAAATCTAAAAAAATTTATAATTAAATATAAAAATTCCCTGACTAATATTAGTTTTACAAGGTAATATCTGGGATATAAAATAATAAATAGGAATCTCCGTGAAATTATTAGAATGGGATAATAAACAGGGAAAATAATTCAAGAAACCATAGGAAATTTAATATTGAAACCAGTACCTCTCCGATTTACTATTAGATTTAAAATGATACCGGGTCAAACTACTGGGATACCCGGGATGAGCATCTTCTGTAGCAAAATATAGCAGGGATGATTCCATGCTGTCTCATAAACAATCCAGAGGGCAATGTAGAACCTATCTGTAAAGTAAATATTTTTTTTAAAAATCCCCCTTTCTTTGAAATAAAATTAACATAAGTGAAATAGAAATAAAAATTAACATAAACGAGCTACGTGGATACACTAAAGATCCTACTAAAAAAAAAACCCTTTTTGTTCCTGTGTAAGTCCGGTTCTCTTTCTCCTTAAGAGCATTATGTACAAAGTAAGGAGTATTAAGAAGACATTCACCATTATTCTTATATGTTCGCTTACGATAGTAGAAATCATCTTCTTAGTATATAAGCATTAGGAGTATGGTCACAAAGATTGGCCCGCTTGATATAATGAGGAACGCAATATGTAAACAAACCTGTAGACCCACCCAGACCAGCGATTGGCTGGAGGCTGGGAATGGGCGGTACAGGTACCTTCAAAGACGTGGGTATGGGTGTACGTGATATCGCTGCTGAGGACGTCTATGACGAAACGCGTACAGCGTCATTACGTACACCATGTCATTTCCGGTGCGCCTGACCCGGTGGAGCGCAGTTGGAACGCACGCCGTTCGATCAGGGTGACTACCCTTGTGGATTGGCGAACCGGGCTGGTGCTAAAGTTCTTTCAAGCCTCCGTCCATGCAAGGAGGCTAACTGTTTGATGAAGATAAGTAGCTTTGTATCCAGTATATGGGTAGCCTGCAGTGCCTAAAAAACAGGACCCCCTAAACTTTAGGAGAAGGACAGAGAATTGGGGACTTAGGCTCCATATAACTGTGTATAGTGCTGGTTTGCACAAAAAAGGATTGTACCGCTGCTTTTAAGCATATACTTTTTACTTTATTTTTATTTTTTTATTTTTTCTGATTTTTATTTTATTTTACTTTGTCATTTTTATTGGTATACTCTTTTGAGCTGCATCATTGGTACATATATACTAAATTTACAGGCTCACAGTGCAATTGGTGTAGATCGCACCTTTGGTTTAAGGGGACTTTTTTGTAAAAAAACCTTTTTTGCACAAAGCGCCAGATTTGGGAACACCCTACATAAGCTGCAGCTATGGATATATTTGGTTACATGAATAACAGGAAAATAGATGTGAAGGGAATTTTCAATCAAGAAGTAGTAACTAGCTCTCAGGACCTACAAAGCTTGATGAAACAACTAAAGCACAGTATGGAAAAACAGCTGAGAGTATGGTGGGATATAGCCACCATGGAAATGTATATTAATGCAAAAATGACCCCCAGAAGTCTCAGGTGGGACATTAACCCTAATGATAGTATTGAAGATCCTGAGTTAATGGAGGACTGGTACCTATTTTTTAACAAAAGTGAAAACAAATTATTACATAAAATAATTAGGAGAAGAGATTTTAAATTGAAAATGGTAGAAAGTACTATAGCAGATATTAAAAATCAGCTTGCACCCTTCACCGAGCATAAAGAATACAAAGATAAGGAACATGAGCTACAAGAAGCTATAAAAAAATATGATGCAGACCTCCAAACAAAGAAACAGAAAAGATTTAAGAGGGATGTTGCTGACTATAATGAAATGAAAGTATACAAATGGCAGACATCCATGCAGGAGGATAGGAACGAACAGGAAGATGAGTCAATAGAGGATCTTAATGAAGGCCTTATGGAAACAATGGGAGCAGTGACTGAGTTACCAATAATGCAGAGGAACTATAACACAACACCTAGAAGAAGACCCATACTCAAAACTCCTAATCAGGGGAACTATAAGGTGGAAAATAGGAGTAGTGACTATCAGGAAATGCTTGAACAGGAAACACCTAGATACAATATCCCTACCCGTAACCAGTTTTCCCCTTTAAGAGAATACACATACAACACATACCCGCAGGAGGATGTTCAATATAGGAGAGAATTTAGACATCCACCTAGGAAGCCAATGAGAGGCTATGGGGATTTTCGCGGGAACGGCCCCAGAGACAGACCACCGGGCAGATGGACTGCAAGGGTACCCTACAGAACCCCGAGATGGAGAGGAGGCAATGTAGAGAGAAGACAGTTCAGAGAAGGCCCGTACAGGAGAGAACAACACAGGGAAGATCACAGAGAGGACAGGGGACAATGGATTCCGAGAGGGAATTGGAACAACCAATACAGGAGGAGAACGGAAGACATTCAAGGTTATGGCGAAAGAGAGGAAAATATAGGGGATGCCGAGGAGGAAAGAACAAGAAAAAGAAGAAGAACTTAATAGGAAAAGGGATATATAATCTAAGTAAAGTAGAATTTAGTGAAGACGAAATGAAAATTTTGGATTTAGGTTTAAAATATGCCCCGGAAAAACACCTGAATAAATTTGAAACATTTATAGACCTCAAAAAATTTATGAGAAAATTAAATTTAAAAAAACACTTTGCAATGAGTACGGAAAGCAAAGTGAGAACGGTACCATTATACACCCAAACAGAATTGAAAAACAAATCAGTGTTCAACCCAAACACAGCAGGAAATCAATGTCTGACAGCTTTCAGTAAAATGGTAGAAAATGATTTGAGAAAACTTAAAGATAGTAAAAATAAGAGATCAAACAACGTATGGAAAACGATCAAACAACTGGGGGATAATAAAGAAGTAGTGATAAGGCCGGCAGACAAGGGAGGAGGCCTAGTTATTCTGAACAAGAATGACTATCAGGAGGAAATGAAAAATCTATTACAAGTCGAGAATACATATAAAAAACTGAAGGGTAACCCCAAATTAAGATATGAAGATCAATTGAAAGCCTATGTGAAAAAAGGGCAGACAATGGGGATCCTTAATGAAAAAGAGGCCGAATATTTGGTGTCAAATTCAACGAAAACACCTGTTATGTATTACAATCCAAAAATACATAAGAGATTAGATAAACCACCTGGAAGGCCAATCATCAGTGGTATAAATTCCGTTTTCTCAAGATTGGGGGAATATCTAGATATCTTTTTGAAGCCGTTGGTATTGAAGGGCAAGTCCTACCTTAGGGATAGTGCCCAACTTATAGAGCTTCTGAGTAACATCCAAGGCACAGATCAATATCTATTAGCAACCATAGATGTAAATTCGCTATATACAAGCATTGTGCAGGAGGACGGTCTAATAGGGGTAGAAAGAGCACTACATGAACACACGAACATGAAACAAGAACAAGTGCAATACATCTTAGAGGGCCTTAAGATGGCCATGGCCTGTAATTATTTTTGGTATGGACATCATTATTATGTACAGACCACAGGAGTGGCTATGGGTGCACGGTATGCACCAAGCGTCGCCAACCTGCTCATGAATCTGTGGGAGGAGGAGTATATATACTCAAGGAAGATACCCCAGCTAAAATTCTTTCAACGGTATATCGATGACTTGGTGATTTTATGGGATGGAACCCCAGAGGAATTTGAAAGATTTCTATCTAATTTGAATAACAACAAGTATGGACTCACTTTTGGTGGGAAATGTGACAAACAAAAGATAGAATTCCTTGATTTAGAAATCTTTAAGAAGAATGATGTCCTTCATACAAAAACCTTCTTCAAAGAAACGGATAGAAACAGCTACATCCCCACTTCAAGCTGCCATCACCCAAAATGGAAAGCAAATATCCCAAAAGGACAGCTTTTAAGAATTAGGAGGAACTGTAACTCTATTGAGGATTTCTCTTCCCAAGCAGACAAATTGGTCGCACAATTCATCGAAAAGGGATATAAGTATGAACCGTTGGTTAAAATAAAAAATGAAGTTGGGAATACAGATAGAAATACCCTGATAAGGAAAACCATAAAAGAAAAACAAAAATTTGATCTAGCATTTATTACCGGATATAATGTACAGTATTATGAAATAGAGAAAATAGTAAAAAAATATTGGCCTATCCTCCAAGAAGACAAAGTTTTGTCAACAATCCTCCCAAAGAAACCAAAATGTATCTATAGGAGAGCGTCGACACTACGTAATATGTTAGCACACAATGTAGTCGATGGCCCTAAGAATAGTACCTTTCTGGAAGAATTGAAAGGGTTTTATAAGTGTAACAAATGCTTGGCCTGTAGGGTTAGTAAACCCCAACCTCGAAGGAGGAAAACATTTAGATCCAAAACAGACCATACAGAATACAAAATTAGAGAACTCATTACATGTCGCAGTACACACGTTACATACGTGTTGGAATGTCCATGCAATTTACAATATGTGGGCAGAACCACTAGACCACTATACATTAGGATTAGGGAACATGTTAATAACATCAAGAAGGGGTTCCCTAATCATAATGTATCTAGACATTTTGATCTTTTCCATCAAAGAGATCCTTCTAAAATGGTATTTTATGGTATTGATTGCATAAAACAAAACTGGAGAGGGGGCAATATGACCACCCTTATATCTCAGAATGAGACTAGCTGGATATATAGATTGAACACCTTGGCCCCCAAAGGGTTAAATATCGATATAGATCTTAATTGCTTTATAGCAAATCCATAGATAGTAAGGTGGGATATACTTCTGCCCAGGGCCCCTCAAAATATAAATGATATAAATGATGTGAGGAAAGCACATGGGGTACCCCCCCTTTTTTTTCCCCAAGAGGAAATATAACCATTATTGTAAAAAAGAGGATCTGCCAGACAGTTCTAGAGTTCCCCCTATATACACACATGAAATTATACGTGGTATGTGGAGGTGGACCTGATTTGCTAGAATGTGGCACATGTAAATGTAGATTACACCTACTTATGGCTGTTTATGTTTACGTTTATGTTCTCTCATTTCTTTTGGTTCATTATATGGTATAGTTCTTTAATTGACTATGTAATGGATTGAACCAAAAAAGGTGTTTTTAGATGATTTCCAGCGTCAGACATAAAAAACAGATTGATGATAATATAGATATGTACATTGATGATAATATATATGTATATATATATATTTGTAAATATTAACCATTTAACATCGGAAATATAGAATAGGATTAACCAGTTGCCGACCGCCGCACGCCGATGTACGTCGGTAGAATGGCACGGGCAGGCATAAGGACATACATGTACGTCCCTTGCCTCCCGCGGGTCGGGGGCCCGATCGGGCCCCCGCCCGGTGCCTGCGGCGGTCGGTTTTCGTCCGGGAGCGATCCGGGACGAGGGGGCGGCCATTCATTCATGGCCACCCCCTCGCGATCGCTCCCGACGAATAGAAATCCCCGGTGACATCACTTCCTCTCCTGTAATGTAAACACAGGAGAGGAAGTGATGTATTCTCTCCTCCGTGTCGGTATTTTTCGTTCCGACACGGAGGAGAGCGGATCAGTGAGTTGCACCAACACTCTACACACACAGTAGAACATGCCAGGCACACTCACACCCCCCCTTTACCCCCCGATCACCCCCCCAATTACCCCTGCCCCCCAGTCACAGTGACACCAATGTCATTTTTTTTTTTTGCATTGGTGTCATTTGTGACTGTAATAACTGTTAGGGCAGTTAGAGTTAGCCCCCTTTAGTTCTAATGTACCCCCCTAACCCCCCCAATAAAGGTTTAACCCCGTGATCACCCCCCGTCGCCAGTGTCACTAAGGCTGGGTTCACATTGCAGCGGTTTATGAGAACGAATGTGATTCGCACCGCACTGCAGTGCAAATCACATCCGATCTCTGTGCGATTCGAGTTCAGCCATTCGCCGCACCCGCCACACCCGCCGCACCCGCCGCAAATTCGCACGGGACCCTTTTTTTGGCCCGCAGCAGAATCGGATCGCATGGGTGTTCACACCATGCGATCCGAGTTTGCAGATCGCACTGCGATATGCGAACTGATCTGGGGGTGTCAGTAACATTTCACTGACACTCCCAGCAGTTCGCATAGGGCAGTGTGAACTGCCGCCGGGAGGCATGCGATGCGGGAACCCGCCGCGGATTCGCGGCGTTTCCGCATCGCTCCAGTGTGAACCCAGCCTAATAAGCGATCATTTTTCTGATCGCCGTATTAGTGTCACAGGTGACGCTAGTTAGGCAGGTAGGTATTTAGGTTCGCCGCAGCTTTTTATAGCGCCAGGGACCCCCATATACTACCGCATAAAGCCCCCTGATTGCCCCCTAGTTAACCCTTTCACCAGTGATCACCATATAACTGTTACAGGTGACGCTGGTTGGTTAGTTATTTTTTTATAGTTTCAGGGCACCCGCCATTTATTACCTAATAAAGGTTTAACCCCCTGATCACCCGGCGGGTGTCATTTGTGACTAATAACTGTTAGGGCAGTTAGGGTTAGCCCCCTTTAGTTCTAAGGTACCCCCCTAACCCCCCCAATAAAGGTTTAACCCCGTGATCACCCCCCGTCGCCAGTGTCACTAAGGCTGGGTTCACATTGCAGCGGTTTATGAGAACGGATGTGATTCGCACCGCACTGCAGTGCAAATCACATCCGATCTCTGTGCGATTCGAGTTCAGCCATTCGCCGCACCCGCCGCACCCGCCACACCCGCCGCAAATTCGCACGGGACCCTTTTTTTGGCCCGCAGCAGAATCGGATCGCATGGGTGTTCACACCATGCGATCCGAGTTTGCAGATCGCACTGCGATATGCGAACTGATCTGGGGGTGTCAGTAACATTTCACTGACACTCCCAGCAGTTCGCATAGGGCAGTGTGAACTGCCGCCGGGAGGCATGCGATGCGGGAACCCGCCGCGCATTCGTGGCGTTCCCGCATCGCTCCAGTGTGAACCCAGCCTAATAAGCGATCGTTTTTCTGATCGCTGTATTAGTGTCACAGGTGACGCTAGTTAGGCAGGTAGGTATTTAGGTTCGCTGCAGCTTTTTATAGCGCCAGGGACCCCCATATACTACCGCATAAAGCCCCCTAATTGCCCCCTAGTTAACCCTTTCACCAGTGATCACCATATAACTGTTACAGGTGACGCTGGTTGGTTAGTTATTTTTTTATAGTTTCAGGGCACCTGCCATTTATTACCTAGTCTCACTAGTGTACCCCTAAATTTAGGGGTGTCTACTTTCCAAAATGGGGTCATTTGGGGGGGGTTTGTGCCATCTTGGCATTTTATGGCCTTCAAAACTGTAACGCCCTTAGAAAGCCTGAAGGCGGTGCTTGGTTTTCGGGGCCCCGTACGCGGCTAGGCTCCCAAAAAGTCCCACATATGTGGTATCCCCGTACTCAGGAGAAGCAGCAGAATTTATTTTGGGGTGTCATTTCACATATGCCCATGGCATGCGTGAGCAATATATCATTTAGTGACAACTTTGTGAAAAAAAAAAAAAAAAAAAAAAGTTTGTCATTTTCCCGCAACTTGTGGCAAAATATAAAATATTCCATGGACTCAACATGCCTCTCAGCAAATAGCTTGGGGTGTCTACTTTCTAAAATGGGGTCATTTGTGGGGGTTTTGTGCCATCTTGGCATTTTATGGCCTTCAAAACTGTAATAGGTAGTGAGAAGTGAACTCAAAAATTTACGCCCTTAGAAAGCCTGAAGGCGGTGCTTGGTTTTCGGGGCCCCGTACGCGGCTAGGCTCCCAAAAAGTCCCACATATGTGGTATCCCCGTACTCAGGAGAAGCAGCAGAATTTATTTTGGGGTGTCATTTCACATATGCCCATGGCATGCATGAGCAATATATCATTTAGTGACAACTTTGTTAAAAAAAAAAAAAAATAAATAAAAGTTTGTAATTTTCCCGCAACTTGTGGCAAAATATAAAATATTCCATGAACTCAACATGCCTCTCAGCAAATAGCTTGGGGTGTCTACTTTCTAAAATGGGGTCATTTGTGGGGGTTTTGTGCCATCTTGGCATTTTATGGCCTTCAAAACTGTAATAGGTAGTGAGAAGTGAACTCAAAAATTTACGCCCTTAGAAAGCCTGAAGGCGGTGCTTGGTTTTCGGGGCCCCGTACGCGGCTAGGCTCCCAAAAAGTCCCACATATGTGGTATCCCCGTACTCAGGAGAAGCAGCAGAATTTATTTTGGGGTGTCATTTCACATACGCCCATAGCATGTGTGAGCAATATATCATTTAGTGACAACTTTGTGTAAAAAAAAAAATAAAATTTTTTTTTTGTCATTATTCAATCGCTTGAGGCAAAAAAATAAAATATTCAATGGGCTCAACATGCCTCTTATCAGTTTCCTTAGGGGGTCTACTTTCCAAAATGGGGTCATTTGGGGGGGTTTTGTACTGCCCTGCCATTTTAGCACCTCAAGAAATGAGATAGGCAGTCGTAAACTAAAAGCTGCGTAAATTCCAGAAAACGTACCTTAGTTTGTAGATGTGACAACTTTTGCGCAAACCAATAAATATACAATTATTGACTTTTTTTTTACCAAAGACATGTGGCTGAATACATTTTGGCCTAAATGTATGACTAAAATTGAGTTTATTGGATTTTTCTAATAACAAAAAGTAGAAAATATCATTTTTTTTCAAAATTTGCGGTCTTTTTACGTTTATATCGCAAAAAATAAAAATCGCAGAGGCAATCAAATACCATCAAAAGAAAGCTCTATTTGTGGGAAGAAAAGGACGCAAATTTTGTTTGGGTACAACATTGCATGACCGCGCAATTACCAGTTAAAGCAGCGCAGTGCCAAAGTGTAAAAAGACCTCTGGTCATTTACCAGCAAAATGGTCCGGTCTGAAAGTGGTTAAGGATGAGCCTAAATCTTAATGATATGCGAATAATTATGTTATGAAAATAAATATAACCTATTATAATGAGAACAAGTAATCTGAGCCCCCCCATTTGAGGTTTATAGGATATTATCTGGGAATGAAGAGGTATATATGGCTATTAAAGCAGGAAGAACTTTCTGAATATTGATAAGGGGTTCATATTTAAAATCTAAAAAAATTTATAATTAAATATAAAAATTCCCTGACTAATATTAGTTTTACAAGGTAATATCTGGGATATAAAATAATAAATAGGAATCTCCGTGAAATTATTAGAATGGGATAATAAACAGGGAAAATAATTCAAGAAACCATAGGAAATTTAATATTGAAACCAGTACCTCTCCGATTTACTATTAGATTTAAAATGATACCGGGTCAAACTACTGGGATACCCGGGATGAGCATCTTCTGTAGCAAAATATAGCAGGGATGATTCCATGCTGTCTCATAAACAATCCAGAGGGCAATGTAGAACCTATCTGTAAAGTAAATATTTTTTTTAAAAATCCCCCTTTCTTTGAAATAAAATTAACATAAGTGAAATAGAAATAAAAATTAACATAAACGAGCTACGTGGATACACTAAAGATCCTACTAAAAAAAAAAAACTTTTTGTTCCTGTGTAAGTCTGGTTCTCTTTCTCCTTAAGAGCATTATGTACAAAGTAAGGAGTATTAAGAAGACATTCACCTTTATTCTTATATGTTCGCTTACGATAGTAGAAATCATCTTCTTAGTATATAAGCATTAGGAGTATGGTCACAAAGATTGGCCCGCTTGATATAATGAGGAACGCAATATGTAAACAAACCTGTAGACCCACCCAGACCAGCGATTGGCTGGAGGCTGGGAATGGGCGGTACAGGTACCTTCAAAGACGTGGGTATGGGTGTACGTGATATCGCTGCTGAGGACGTCTATGACGAAACGCGTACAGCGTCATTACGTACACCATGTCATTTCCGGTGCGCCTGACCCGGTGGAGCGCAGTTGGAACGCACGCCGTTCGATCAGGGTGACTACCCTTGTGGATTGGCGAACCGGGCTGGTGCTAAAGTTCTTTCAAGCCTCCGTCCATGCAAGGAGGCTAACTGTTTGATGAAGATAAGTAGCTTTGTATCCAGTATATGGGTAGCCTGCAGTGCCTAAAAAACAGGACCCCCTAAACTTTAGGAGAAGGACAGAGAATTGGGGACTTAGGCTCCATATAACTGTGTATAGTGCTGGTTTGCACAAAAAAGGATTGTACCGCTGCTTTTAAGCATATACTTTTTACTTTATTTTTATTTTTTGATTTTTTCTGATTTTTATTTTATTTTACTTTGTCATTTTTATTGGTATACTCTTTTGAGCTGCATCATTGGTACATATATACTAAATTTACAGGCTCACAGTGCAATTGGTGTAGATCGCACCTTTGGTTTAAGGGGACTTTTTTGTAAAAAAACCTTTTTTGCACAAAGCGCTGTAAAATAATTTTTTTATATGCAAAAGCTCTTTTTTTGTAATTATATAACATTTTGTAATAAAGCATATTTTAAGTGATTATTAGTCCTCTGCTATATATATATATAAATAAGGCATATCAATTTTTGCAGAAGCTATTATTTTGTAGAAGCCTTTTTGAAGAACCTTTTTTGTAGCCCGTTTCCCTTTCTCTCAAGTGGTCAGTTATTAAAAATACTACACCATGAGCAGATTTTTTCTTTCTTGAGGACCCATTGGTGGACAACAAAGCCTCCTTCTCTCATCATTTCCAATAAATCCTGGGGAGGACCAGTTGAAGACAGAGCTAATTAGAAGAATCCTCAACCTAGTGGAACACAGATTACAGGCAATATACCCCCTAGGGGGTGCGTGGATTCGGTGAGTGGGGACCCTTGAGGGGGAACGAGCACGGAAGTCACCAATAAGCAGGCCTAATCACAAAAGTCACCTTCCTGTTATTTGAAAAAGAATAATCGCACAGTTGAAAATACCTGATAAGAGACTTTTGTGTGGACTTTATATATATATCTATTGATATTCTGATCTTATTCACATTTTTTCTAGGTTTTTGTATTTTTTTACATTCGTAAGGGGGTTAGAATTACCCCGCACATTCGTTTTATTTTTTATCTCATTTTTTATTTTTATTTTTCATGGTTTTGGTTGTTTTTGTTTCTTTACTGCAATAACTTTTTTCATTCACTGGGGTATTATAGTGGAAATATAAATTGCGCACAGTGAAAGTAATTATTAGCACAGGAACTGCGCAAGCGCAGTGCGATTATAGGTGTTATATTTTCCCCTATAAGGGGCTTTGTACACGGAGTGCGTTTGTTTTTGTTTAGTATACAAATATTTTTAGTATCACAAAAATTAGTATCACAAAAATATTTTGAACATTGCTTGGGATTCTTGGATTTCATATGTGGTTTTTGGTGCTTTAGGGTTTAATTTATTTACTAATTATCCCTTTGGGATTCTGACTGATTGACTACGTTGGTGAATAACTGAACGTGTCCACCTTTTTTCGAGGTTATCCAACGTAGGGTAATCAATATAATTGGTTTGTAGTGGCACGTGGTTGAATTTGGGTTAACAGAAAAAATTTGTTGGACATAAACACAAAAAAAATTGGAACATTATAGCAAACACATATTGGGTTGCACAGAGCCTATAGGGAAGATAAAAGGCAATATAAGGTTTGAGGTAGCGCCATTAGCCCATCACTACTATTTAATACACAGTGGGAGGAAGCTTCTCATTGGCCAGGAGCGATCCAGAGGGGGTGGCCAGAAACCAACGGCCATCCCCTCATCACGGATCGCTCCTGCAGCGAACCGGACCGCAGTATCCAGCGGGAGGGGGTCCGATCGGACCCCCCACCCGCTGGAAGGCAGGCACGTACATGTACGTGCTTGTGCCTGCCTGTGCCATTGCGATGACGTACAATGGCAATACGGCGGTCCTTAAGTGGTTAAATCCCCCCCCCCCCTTTTTTTTTCTTTTTTTTGTCTCCCTCTCTCATATCAGTCAAAGATACTTATGTGGTCATTTCCTGATGTTATGGTCTTGATAGTCTTCCAACCCACCCCCCCCTTTTTTTTTTTTTTCGGATAATATATATACAGTTATTATTATGATAGTATAGTTGCTTTTTGTATAGTTCCTGTGGTTCTCCGGCGGGGTTCGTCACTTTAGGAACTACCTGCTGCCCTTTCGCCATCCTCAGACCCAGTCATTGTTCTTATTATAAGCTAGTTTACTTAGACTTTTTATGGCCCCCATAAATATTTTATCTCTTAATGTACAAGGATTTAATATCCCACACAAACGAACAAAAGCAATGAGATCTTTCTCGGCCAAGAAGGCACATATAATCTGTTTACAGGAAACCTATTTTATTGACAAAGCTGCCCCTAAATTTCTTTCCTCCTCATACCCGCAATTTTTTACCGCTTCTACCACGGTTAAACAACGCGGAACTCTTATTGGATTTCACCGTTCCATGCCATTCACCCTCTTAACACAACTAAATGATCCCGAAGGTAGATATCTACTCCTTACTGCATATATAGCAGATATAGCTATTACAATTGTTTCATATTATGCTCCGAATAAAAAAACGGAATCTTTTAGATCCCATCTTTTTCAAGTGGTTGAGACACATAAATTTGGTACTGTAGTCCTATGTGGTGACTCGAATACAATGGTATTTCCTTTTCTAGATAAGTCTCCCCCAGCCCCTATCACTAGCTCTAATAAGCTTAATCTTCAACATTTACTTGCCAAACATAATCTGGTTGATACATGGCGTGAAACCAATCCGACTAGTAGACGTTTTACATATTACTTCTACCCACATTAATCTTTCTCCCGTATTGATCATATTCTGGTCCCTTCTAGTATGCTACCTGGAATTCTATCAGCTAATATTATCCCGTTCACATGGTCCGACCATTGTGCCGTATTCACAACTATTGCTTCTATAATACCCAGATCACATGAAACCACCTGGTGCATAAACGACTCTACATTAGCTAACCCTCTACATTGACAGACGATAGAAAAGGAGATTAATGACTATCTTTCATTTAATGATACTGGTGACACTTCCGACTTGACAGTGTGGGAAGCCCATAAAACCGTTGTTCGGGGTAAGTTGATACAACTAGCTGCAAAGCTTAAAAAAGAACATAAACTCATGTTTACAAAGCTGGAAGCTAACTTCACTTCCTGTCATGATACGTTTCAATCTTCCCCAAATGCCATTAATAATGCTAAATTAGATCAAGCCTGTTTAGATTTAGATCTATTTTTAACGGATTCGGCAGATAAACTCCTCCGTAAACGCCAACATACACAATACCTCAAAGCTAATAAACCAGACTCCCTTATGGCCAGAAGTTTAAGATCAATAAATCAAATCAGATCCTCCATAAGATTGAAAACATCCCGTGATTCATATACCAGTAATCCAGTCAAAATTTTAGAGGTGTTTCGTTCCAAATTAGCTAAAATTTACTCCCATGCTACTGATTTCAATCAGGCCAGTGCGGACAGGCTATTTTCTAATATTAATCTCCCTACTCTTGATATTGAACAAAGAGAGAGACTAGAAAGCCCTATTACTACTAATGAGGTTCAGACTGCTATAAAGGGACTAAAATTACATAAAAGGCCTGGCCTCGATGGCTACTCGGCATCGTATTATAAAAACTTTGAGCATATTTTAAGACCAGTCTTAACCAGAGCCTTCAACTCCTATCACGTACCTTCTAGTAGCGAGCCCGGATTGCGGAGAGAGGCCTCCTTTACGACTCCCACTCCCGGTTTCCTGGCAATGTAACAGGGAACACAGGAGTAAGGAGGGGTACAGGTGTCTGGCAGGATCAACAGATGGGTAGGATGGGTAGGCGATGTTCAGTGGAGCAGGTAATCACAGTGAAGGGATCAGCAGGTAGTTTATAGCAGATACACAGTTCAAAGGAGCAGGTAACTTGGCAATAAGCAGTGCAGGAAAGCAGGCCACTTGTAGCAGGTGAACAGTGTAATATACACAAGTGCTTGCAGCAGATAAACAGTCAATATAAGCAGGCACTAGGAGCAGATGGACAGTGCAATACTAGCAGGTTACTTGTAGCAGATGACACAGTTCAGTATAAGCAGGTGACTTGCAGCAGATAGGTAGTTCAATAAGAGCAGGCACTTATAGCAGATGAACAGTTCAATACTAACAGATTACTTGTAGCAGATGACACAGTTCAGTATAAGCAGGTGACTTGCAGCAGATAGGTAGTTCAATATGAGCAGGCACTTATAGCAGATGAACAGTTCAATACTAACAGATCACTTGTAGCAGATGACACAGTTCAGTAAAAGCAGGTGACTTGCAGTAGATAGGTAGTTCAATATGAGCAGGCACTTATAGCAGATGAACAGTTCAGTATAAGCAGGTTACCCTTTTAGCAGACGGATGGTCAGAGCAAGCCGGATCGGATACCAGACAGGAACGAAGTACAAGGGAACAGGCAGGAGAATAGTCACAACAAGCCGAGGTCGGGTGCAGGCGGATAGCAGATAGGTCACAGGCAGGCCGGGTCAAACAGGAACAAACAATACGGATCAGGTCTCACAGATATAACGCTGTAGAGCAGACAGCAAAGACTGTTGGCAAGAGGCTGGTTTAAATAGGCCGTTTGGCGCCAATACGGACGCACGCATGCGACCGTGCGCGTGCCCGCGCACGCGCACCTGTGTACGAACGTAAGGGCGTTCGTACGATCGTGCGTACCCGCGACGATCGTACATCAGAAGACCTGGAGGACAATCTCTTCGTGAGATTTTCATGACAACTCCCTTCTGTCGGGTCATTTATTTCAGCCCGAATCATTATTAGGGATGAGTTTCGACTCGAACATCGGCTGTTCGTCCGTTCGGCGAATTCCGAACGTTATGGGCCGTTTGCGCCAAATTCGTGTGGCACTCATGGCCCACAATGCACTGCGCCATCGCAGTGCATTGCTGGCTCATGATTGGCCAAGCATACACTGTGACCCCGCATGCTTGGCCAATCACAGCGCCGGCAGCGAGGAGAGCCATGATTGGCCACAGGCCTCAGGCTGTGTAGTACACGCCCCACCAGCGTGGCGGCCTTGTGTAGTGTGTTAGCATCTGTAGGAGTTAGTGGGTGTTCTGTGTACCTTCAACACAGTATACACCGATCGTTCTTGCTCTTCTGTAGTGGTTGTTGTCTGCGTGCCCTGACCGCAGTATACACCGCTATATTCACCTACAGTGCCTTGCGAAAGTATTCGGCCCCCTTGAACTTTTCAACCTTTTGCCACATTTCAGGCTTCAAACATAAAGATATAAAATTTTAATTTTTTGTGAAGAATCACCAAGTGGGACACAATTGTGAAGTGGAACGAAATCTATTGGATTTTTGAAACTTTTTTAACTAATAAAAAAATGAAAAGTGGAGCATGCTAAATTATTCGGCCCCTTTGCGTTAATACTTTGTAGAGCCACCTTTTGCTGCGATTACAGCTGCAAGTCGCTTGGGGTATGTCTCTATCAGTTTTGCACATCGAGAGACTGAAATTCTTGCCCATTCTTCCTTGCAAAACAGCTCGAGCTCAGTGAGGTTGGATGGAGAGCGTTTGTGAACAGCAGTTTTCAGCTCTTTCCACAGATTCTCGATTGGATTCAGGTCTGGACTTTGACTTGGCCATTCTAACACCTGGATACATTTATTTGTGAACCATTCCTTTGTAGATTTTGCTGTATGTTTGGGATCATTGTCTTGTTGGAAGATAAATCTCCGTTCCAGTTTCAGGTCTTTTGCAGACTCCAACAGGTTTTCATCCAGAATGGTCCTGTATTTGGCTGCATCCATCTTCCCCTCAATTTTAACCATCTTCCCTGTCCCTGCTGAAGAAAAGCAGGCCCAAACCATGATGCTGCCACCACCATGTTTGACAGTGGGGATGGTGTGTTGAGGGTGATGAGCTGTGTTGCTTTTACGCCAAACATATCGTTTTGCATTGTGGGCAAAAAGTTAGATTTTGGTTTCATCTGACCAGAGCACCTTCTTCCACATGTTTGGTGTGTCTCCCAGGTGGCTTGTGGCAAACTTTAGACTAGACTTTTTATGGATATATTTGAGAAATGGCTTTCTTCTTGCCACTCTTCCATAAAGGCCAGATTTGTGCAGTGTTCGACTGATTCTTGTCCTATGGACAGACTCTCCCACCTCAGCTGAAGTTCTCTGCAGTTCATCCAGAGTGATCATGGGCCTCTTGGCTGCATCTCTGATCAGTCTTCTCCTTGTCTGAGCTGCAAGTTTAGAGGGACGGTCAGGTCTTGGTAGATTTGCAGTGGTCTGATACTCCATTTCAAAATGATCGCTTGCACAGTGCTCCTTGGGATGTTTAAAGCTTGGAAAATCTTTTTGTATCCAAATCCAGCTTTAAACTTCTCCACAACAGTATTACGGACCTGCCTGGTGTGTTCTTTGGTCTTCATGATGCTCTCTGCGCTTTCAACAGAACCCTGAGACTATCACAGAGCAGGTGCATTTATACAGAGACTTGATTACACACAGGTGGATTATATTTATCACCATCAGTCATTTAGGACAATATTGGATCATTCAGAGATCCTCGCTGAACTTCTGGAGTGAGTTTGCTGCACTGAAAGTAAAGGGGCCGAATAATTTTGCACGCACCACTTTTCAGTTTTTTATTTGCTAAAAAAGTTTAAATTATCCAATAGATTTCTTTCCACTTCACAATTGTGTCCCACTTGTTGGTGATTCTTCGCAAAAAATTTAAATTTTATATCTTTATGCTTGAAGGCTGAAATGTGGCAAAAGGTTGAAAAGTTCAAGGGGGCCGAATACTTTCGCAAGGCACTGTATATAGCTAGCTATATTTCTCTTTTTTAATAGAGCTTGCAGTCAGTGGTAGGAGATTGTGCGTGCTGTCTGTATGCTCTGAACCCAGTATACACGGCTATATCCATCTATATAGCTAACTATCTTGCTCATTTTAAATAGAGCTTGCAGTCAGTGGTAGGAGATTGTGCGTGCTGTCTGCGTGCTCTGAACCCAGTATACACCGCTATATCCATCTATATAGCTAGCTATCTTGCTCATTTTAAATAGAGCTCGCAGTCAGTGGTAGGAGATTGTGCGTGCTGTCTGCGTGCTCTGAACCCAATATACTCCGCTATATCCACCTATGTAGCTAGCTATCTTGCTCGTTTTAAATAGAGCTTGCAATCAGTGGTAGGAGATTGTGCCTGCTGTCTGCGTGCTCTGAACCCAGTATACACTGCTATATCCATCTATATAGCTAGCTATCTTGCTCGTTTTAAATAGAGCTTGCAGTCAGTGGTAGGAGATTGTGCGTGCTGTCTGCGTGCTCTGAACCCAGTATACACCGCTATATCCACCTATATAGCTAACTATCTTGCTTGTTTTGAATAGAGCTTGCAGTCAGTGGTAGGAGATTGTGCGTGCTGTCTGCGTGCTCTGAACCCAGTATACACCGCTATATCCACTTATATAGCTAGCTATCTTGCTCATTTTAAATAGAGCTTGCAGTCAATGGTAGGAGATTGTGCGTGCTGTCTGCGTGCTCTGAACCAAGTATGCACCGCTATATCCATCTATATAGCTAGCTATCTTGCTCGTTTGAAATAGAGCTTGCAGTCAGTGGTAGGAGATTGTGCGTGCTGTCTGCGTGCTCTGAACCCAGTATACACCGCTATATCCACCTATATAGCTAGCTATCTTGCTCGTTTGAAATAGAGCTTTCAGTCAGTGTTAGGAGCTTGTGTGTGCTGGCTGCGTGCTCTGATCTCTGAGGACTTCCAGAGTGGTGGAGAAAGAGAGGGAGCTGATGACTTCAGTCAGCCCAGGCCAGGTGCCTGTTTCTCAGCCTAATGAAGGACGTGGAGCCCCTAAGCTCCTGGAGCTCGTCAAGGAGGAGAGGTTGTTTTTGGAGAACCAGCTGGATCTTGCAGATTGGTCTCTGAGACAGCCAGGAGAGGATGTGGAGAAATCTGCAGACAGAAGAAAGAAAGCTAAAAGCTTAATTGTAAAGGCTTCCCGCAGCTACTGCGAGAAAATGAAGGTCCTGGCAGAGCTAAGGAACCGGAGAGACAGATCAGGCGTTGTAAAGAGACAGGAGTATAAGACGGTGATAGACGGATTGAAGAAGCAGTGCAACATATTGGGTGAGCTGTTATCCAACCTGATTGACAGTGCTTCTGGTGAGAAAGACTTTCTATCTAACGTGGACAAAGCGATGAGAATTGCGTGTGACGAGGGGACCCAGGCAGGGAGACGCCGTAGACTGTATCCAGCCCCGAACACAACGCAGGAGGAGGAAATGGCGGGTCCCTCTGTGGAAGCCAGCCATGAAGAAAAGGAAAGTGTGGTGGAAAGAAAGGTGGCCAGTGACAAACCAGAGGGAAAGATTGTGGTGGAAAGAAAGCCAGCGGTGTGTAAAGAAACAGTTTTGGAGAGAGAGAGTGCTGTGAAGGCTGAAAATGTGAAGAGCATTCCTGGTGAAAAGACTGCTAGCCCTGCTAACTCCACTAATCCTGCAGAGGGGTCAGGTAAGCCTAAGGGTTGCCAGCCTATGAATGAGGCTGTGTCCCCAGAGGGCAGGTTAGACCCCGGTGAAGTGGGAAGGAGGCAGCAAAAGGACATTAAAGACAGGAGTGTTGTTAAGAAGATACCAGTGGTGCAGCTTGCTAGGATAGTAAGCAAAGGAAAAATGGACTTACCTGTACAGTCCCCAGTGATCCCAGCCGGTGGTTGCAAGCAGGGCACGCCGTCAGTTGCGTTGTCGGCTGCCACTGCTGCAAGCCGGTCTCAGGGTAAGGGGACTAGGGTATATGAGAGTCAAGCCAGCTTGGCTGCCGCTGTGGGCAGCGGTGCAGTGTCGGCCGGCGGCATGGCATCTGACAGTTCGGGAATGGCGGCCGTGAATAAGAGAACGCCGTCTTCCCGCGGGAGGAGGGGTGGTGCTACTGACCGCGAGGCCAATAGTAGCGCGGGAAGGGGTGATGACGCACTTCCGGTGCGCGAGCTGGTTCATGGCGAGAATAGCCCGCGGCCTGAAGTGACGGTGGTGGGTCCGAAAGTTGACACCGAGGGTCGTTTTCAAAGGACTTCCGGTCTGCTTTCTGGTCAAGAGAGTGTAAACAGTAACAGTAACAGTAATGTTGAAATGTCTAATTGTATAGTGCCAGAACAAGCTACGGCCTGGGGTGACTGCCCAATGGGCGAGCTTGATGGTGAGAACCCTGCAATGACGTTCATTCGCGGCTTGGAGGGTTCTCAATCAGGGCCGAGCCAAGTGTCAGTGGATTCCTGCGGGGCCCATATGGAGGTGGAGTGGCAGGAAGCCTGGGAGGCTTTGCTTTATAGCTCTGAGGATGAGACCTATCCTAAAGTTCAGGCTGGGGTAAACGATGTGGGGAGTGTGACTTCCCATGCCGTGAGTGGGGGGGCTGCTTCTCATGTTGTACCCCCAGTGTCTGTGGCAGAGGCTCCTCCTCCGGGACCCGTACTAAGGGGGACACCGGAGGTAAAGTTGCTGACGGCACTTGGTGAAAGGCGTTCCTACGCCAATGTGGCTGGGTCCAGTGTGCCTCTGGACCACCTGTACCACCAGTTTGGGGCCAGTAACTTTCGGGTACCCCCGGCTGGTCAGACCCCTGGGGCCAGTACTTGGTCTAGGGGGACAGGTGGTCCGGAGCGCAAGCGTAGGAATGTGGTCCAGCTGAGATGGGAGGGTGAAGGTCAGTGCCCCACGAGGGGCCAAGTGGTTGACATGGTCCTGGCGTTGGGGTTCAGGGTGGCTGAGCTATTTGCTGTGATCCACCCAGCTGGCACCCCTGACTTTGATGTCAGTTTCACCAACGCTGTGACTATGGAGCGTTTTATAACCGCTTTTGGGTTGGTTAAAGGGGCTGATCCCTGGAAAGGGTTCCGCCTGATTCCTTTGAGTAGGCAGGAGGAGATTAAAAACCTGACGGTGTTAGTAAGGAACGAGAGCCTGCCCCCGGAGGACATAGCAACTTGGCTGGGGAGACACGGCCAGTTGCAGTGTCCTCTAAATAAATGCTTAGACGAGCGTGGGGTATGGACTGGAGCATGGAACACCAGGATTCGTTTGAGAAGATCTGGCAACACGGTTGCACATGTCCCAGGAAGTGCTTTCCTGGGACGAGATAGAATCCTGGTGTTCTACCCAGGCCAGCCCCGTAGGTGTTTCAGGTGTGGGTGTCCAACCCACATGAGTGCAGATTGCACAGTTGTGCGCTGCACTAAGTGCAATAAGTTTGGACACTCAGGTGACACGTGTGGGTTGATCTGCTGCAACCTTTGCGGTCAAATGGGGCATCCCTTTAGCAGATGCCCCAGAGCCTACAGGGGTGAAGCTGCAGCAGGTGGTGGGCCAGGAGGGGATAGTGCACCTCCTCCTGCTGGGCAGAGTTCTGGAGGGGAAAGGCAGGGAAGCGCTCCTACGGCGGAGCCACAGGGTGCACCCCGAGCCCAGAAGGCAAGTAGGGTCCCTCAAAGAGGAAAGGGGGTACGGCCTGCAGATGTTGCCCAGGCCCCTGTCACTGAAGTTCAGGTGCCCGGTCCAGATATTGGTCAGGTGGAGGTAGTTGGGCCTCCCCTTTTGGATAAGGGGGGGGCACAGGGTTCTGTTTCCCAGGTTACTGCTCCCACTCCCCTTCCTCGGAGATGTAGGCCGGGCAGACGTCTTGTCACTGTCTCCTCATCCGATTCTTCGGCTGGGGATGACAGGTCTGGGGAGGAGGAGATGGAAGTCTCGGTTAAGGGGGCTCAGAAACGCCCAAAAGAAGTATCGGATGAGGAGGGTGAAGTGGCTTGGGTCACGATTAGGAAAAAGCAGGGGAAGAAGAAGAAAAAAAGGGCCCCGTTACCTGAGGTGGATCCTGGGCCACCGGAAGGGCCTAGCAGTAGGGGTGATGCTCTACTTATAAATTTTTCTTCTGGGGAGGAGGAGGGGGAAGATGATATGTAAAAATTGTTTTTTCCCTTTTTGACTGTATAGTTTATCATTGTTAGTTTTTGTAAAGTGAATGTAAACTGATGTTTGTTTTGTTATGTTAAGCTTGTAATTTGGTAGCAGTATACTGGAATAAAAAATATCCACCTATATAGCTAACTATCTTGCTAATTTTAAATAGAGCTTGCAGTCAGTGGTAGGAGATTGTGCATGCTGTCTGCGTGCTCTGAACCCAGTATACACCGCTATATCCATCTATATAGCTAGCTATCTTGCTCGTTTGAAATAGAGCTTGCAGTCAGTTGTAGGAGATTGTGCGTGCTGGCTGCGTGCTCTGAGCTCTGAGGACTTCCAGAGTGGTGGAGGAGGACAGGGAGCTGATGGCGTCGGTCAGCCCAGGCCAGGGGCCTGTTTCTCGGCCTGAGGAAAGGCGTGGAGCCCTGAAGCTCCTGGAGTTCGTTGAGGAGGAGAGGCTGTACTTGGAAAACCAGCTTGACTTGGTTGACTGGTCTCTGAGACAGCCAGGAGAAGACGTGGAGAAATCTACGGAGAGGAAAAGAAAAGCCAAGAGCTTAATGGTAAAGGCTTCTCGCTGTTACTGCGAGAAAATGAAAGTTTTGGCCGAGCTGAGGAATAGACGCGACAGATCAGGTATCAAGAAGAGAACAGAATTCAAACCTGTCATAGATGGACTGAAAGAGCAGTGTAACATGCTTGGTGAGCTTTTATCAAATCTAATTGAAAGTGCCTCAAGCGAAAAGGACTTTCTGTTGAATATAGAAAAAGTTATGAGAGTGGCGTGCGATGAAGGCTCTCAAGCGGTAAGACGCCGCAACCAGCGTCTATCACAGGCGGCGGAGCCCATGAGAGAGGCGGAGGAACCCACAAGTGAGAGTGCACAGACAGTGCAAGGGATTATTGAGACCCTTCGTGTGGCTAATAAGGAAGGTTCCCAGGCCGTGAGAAGACGTGGTCTTTCCCAGGCGGCGGAGGACAAAAGCAGTAAGGTAGACCCGGCTATGGAGGAAGAAACCCCACTGGGTGATAGGGAGCCAGCGGCCATTACAGCCAAAGCCCATGGTTCAGATGAAGGAAAGAAGGACTTGGATAGTGCCTCAGCAATGGAGGTGGTAGCTCCAGAGACTGGCGGTGAGGTGATGGACTTAGAAGGGGATGTTGTGGAGGGTGCCTCTGTGTCATCTGTACCCCTACCTGTCAGTAAGGTGGGTGATGGTGTAAAAAACAGGGTGCCTGAGGATACAGTAAATGACCCAAAGTGTATACAAAAAACCCCGATTGTGAAGATCCCCAAGTTGAAGGATGGAAAGAAGATTAAAGGAAAAAAGGACTTACCTGTAAATGCCCCGGTGAGCCTTGGAGTCAGCTGTGAGCAGGATGTGCCGTCAGCTGAGATGTCGGCCATCACTGCTGTAAATCAGTCTCAAGGTGAGGGGAAGACCAAAGCTGGGAAATCCTGCTCGGACTGTTTAGTGGTGCCTAAGCGGGTTGTTATCGGTATTCCTGCAATGGCGGAGGGTGGGAGAAGCACGCCGTCTTCCCGGAAGGCAGGGGGTGTTTCTAGCAAGATTCAACCCAATCAGATGGTGAATTCCGGGAATGGCGCGAAAGAAGGGGGAGGAGCCTCGGTGGAGGTTGCCGAGCGTCACTTCCGGGCCGCGATTCCCGCGGTTTCCGGGAGTGGCGCGCCGGATGTGGGCGGAGTTCCGGCAGAGGTGGTCACGCGTCACTTCCGGTCCGCGTCCTCCGCGGCTTCCGGTTCTCGGGCCTCTGCCGATGCGGGAAAGGAGTCTGGATCATCGGCTGGTGATTCTTTATGTCCAGCGCAGAATGTGGCTTGGGGGGACTGCCCTATGGAGCCTTTGGGTGAGAATGATCCGGCACTAGCCTTTATTCGTAGTTTGGAGGGTTCTCAGAAGGAGGAAGTTAGAGTGGACTCCTGTGGGGCCCATATGGAGTTAAGTGAAGGGTGGTCTGAGGACTGGGATGCGCTTCTGGCAGGACAGGCTCAGGGTGCTTCTGCTGGTGGAAGGGAGCCTCCTGGGTCCTTGGTCCAGCCTAAGGGTAATAGCAAGAGAGTCCCAGGGAAGGATGCTGTTGGTGCGACACCTGTGGCGGCTGCGCCGGTTCCTGCCCCGAGGTCCGTCCCTGGGCGGGTTCTGCAGGGGTCGCCGGAGGTCAAGCTCCTGACAGCATTGGGCGAACGGCGTTCATATGCCAATGTGGCAGGATCTGTGGCGCCGCTCGGCCCAATATATGAACAGTTTGGGGCGGGAAATTTCCGGGTCCCTCCGGCAGACCAGTTCTCCGGGGCCAATTCATGGTCACGGGGGACTGGGGGACCGGAAAGAAAACGCCGAAATGTGGTTCAATTGAGGTGGGAGGGAGAGGGTCAGTGCCCTAGTAGGGGGCAGGTGGTGGACATGGTGATCTCCTTAGGTATCAAGGTCGCGGAAATCTTTGCGGTGATTCATCCCGCGGGGTCCCGCGACTTTGATATCAGTTTTGTAAGCGTGGTTATTATGGAATTGTTTATAACCACCTTTGGGCTTATTAGCGGTACAGATCCCTGGAAAGGGTTTAAGGTCTTCCCAATAAGTAGACAGGAAGAGGTTAAAAGTATTACTGTCCTGGTGCGCAACGAAAGTCTGCCACCAGAAGACATTAGTACTTGGTTGAGCAGGCACGGCCAACTGCAGGGCCCGCTGAGAAAGGGGTTGGATGAGCGCGGGGTGTGGACCGGGGCTTGGAATGCCAGAATGAGGTTAAGGAGGCAAGGTAACACCGTTGCCCACATCCCGGGTAGTGCCTTTATAGGCAGGGATCGTATTCTGGTATTCTATCCCGGTCAGCCCCGCCGCTGTTTCCGGTGCGGGTGCCCAACCCATCTCAGTGCGGACTGCGCGGTGGTGCGTTGTGCCAAATGTAATAAGTTTGGTCATTTTAGCGAGTCCTGTGGGGTGGGCTCATTCAATGTAATTTGTGTGGGCTGATGGGGCATCCATTCAGCAGGTGCCCTAGGGCCCATAGGGAGAGGCCCCCGGGACCTGCTGATGTCCCTGCTCCCGGGGAGGTCCCGTGTCCCAGTGGTGTCCCACCTGCGGGCGCTGCCTCATCTGCTGGGGGCGCGCCTGCGGAAGGTGGCGGATGCCCTGGGGGAGAGGTTCCTTCAAGTAAAATGCCTCCTCCGGATAAAGTACCCCCTCCCTCTTCTGGTGTTTCTAAGGTTGGGGACCCCTCTCCTGCTGTTCCTGCCGCCGGTGTGGCTCCTGGAGGGAAGGTGGCGGCCCGAAGGGAGCGGAGTCTGGTGGGGGAGAGGCAGGGAAGGGTTACTGGGAGAAGAGGAGTAAGACAAAAACCTGTGTGTGCAAGTCTTTCTAGGAGTAGGAGCCCTCTCAGGTCCCCTAGTCCTGTACCCCCTCTCCCCGCCTCCTGGGCCTTCTGTGGTAGTGAGGGAGTCCTCGGGCTCATCTATGTCTGATGATGAGCAGGGGTCCGATACGGGAGATAGTGAGGAGGTTGGGGTACCCCAACATGGTCAAGAGTCCAAGGTGGTGGCAGAGGGTTCAAAGAGCCCGGTGCTGGGTAATAAGGGTGGCATTGGAAAAAAAAAGAAGAAAAAGTTGAAGGAACGTAGTAAGTGGGATAAAATTCTTGAAAACTTAACTGATGCTCAGTTTCGGGAGTTAATAACCCCTTACTCTTCCGGGGCAGAGTGCTGAAAACACATAAGAAGTTTGGTTAAGTTGTTTATTGGTCTAGTTTTCTGTGTTTGTTTATGATGTAATTTCATAGTTTGAAATGTTATATTTGTTAATATGGTAGCAGTTTCCTGGAAATAAAAACTTCCACCTATATAGCTAACTATCTTGCTCATTTTAAATAGAGCTTGCAGTCAGTGGTAGGAGATTGTGCATGCTGTCTGCGTGCTCTGAACCCAGTATACACTGCTATATCCACCTATATAGCTAGCTATCTTGCTCGTTTTAAATAGAGCCTGCAGTCAGTGGTAGGAGATTATGCGTGCTGTCTGCATGCCCTGAACGCAGTACACACCTGGAGAGGCTTTCCAAGAGAGCAAACGTGCGTGGAGGAGCTCTGTGGAGAACCACGGCTGTCTTGGACATCCGGCCTTATGGCGTCGGCCAGCCCAGGCTCGGGGCCTCTTTCCCGGCCTGGGTCTCAGACAACCCCCCCTGGGGTGAGAGACCTCTCCAGGGAGGAGAAGTTGTTCCTGGTCACACAGTCTGAGCTAATGGACTGGACCTGGGCCCAGCCGGGAGAGGGCCCAAGCAAGCTCCAGAAGAGGAGAGAGAGGGTAAAAACCCCAATACAGAAGGCCGCGGCAGCTTATGTACAGCGCTCAGAGCGACTGGCCGACCTACGAAATCGCAGGGACCGCTCAGCCAGCAGCAAATGTGGCGAATATAGGGAGACCATAGATGGCCTGAAGCAGGAATGCAGGGACCTCTGGCGGCTGCTGGGCGGTCTCTGCGAACGTGGAAAGGGTGAGAGAAGGTTTTTGACAGAGGTGAAGAAAGAACTTCTAAAGGCCAGCCAGGAAGGAACCCAGGCGGTGAGACGAGGAAGTACCCCCCTGAAGTCCCCCCCTGAAACTCTCACCTGATGCAACAGTGCCACAGACCCCAGGAGAAGCAGCGTTTTCCGGTGACAACCAATCCATGGCCTGTCAGGAAAGTATGACCCCCGGAGCTGTCAGTGCGGAGGGTCCCCGGATTCCTGTGTTAACACCTGCTATGCCTATGGCCGCAGTCCAGGAGGATCCGGGTAGGGTACCCGATGAAGCACGTAAAAGCTCCGGTGGGGATGCAAGTCACAGTCAGCGGAACAGGAAACTGTTGGTGGTCCTCACCAGAGAGCCGTCGGAAGGGCCAGTGAGGGCCAATAGTCAGAGGTCCCCGGCGGAGAATGCAGTCCGACCCCCTCCGGGGCCCCATCGGTGACCCCGACGACTCCCGCCAGACCCATAGCGGTGCGAGGAAAACCGGCCATAATGGCGGCCCCCGCCGTGGCCGCATGGAGAGAGGGGGGGGTGCTGATGGGAACGGACACATGTGCGGTCTCGGATAGACAATGTGGACAAGCATCTTCTGCTGACACTGGGAGGAGTGGTGGGATGGGGGCGGGTGTGTCACTTCCTGTTCCGGGTGACGAGACAGGAAGTGATCTCATCGACTTCCGGGAACCTGAAGTGATGTCAGCGGTGACCCTGGAAGTCCCAGGAGGGCCTAAAACGGAAGTGGGGACACCGGAGATTCAGCTAGGGGGGCCGTTGGTGTCGCTTGTTGGGGGAGGGGAGGCGGTGGTGTCGGAGACCTCCCTGGAGGTAACAGCCCTAGAGTCCTCTGGGGGATTTCTTCCAGCGGGACAAGTATGCTGGGGTGAGTCCCCGATGGGGGATTTGAGGAACGATACGGGGTTTGGAGGGGTCACAGGAGCGGGGTCCTGAAGAAATGGAGGTGGCTCCCCCTCAGGATCATATGGCTGTAGGGGGTACTGCTCCTTCCCCCGCGGTAAGGAGTGAGATGCTGGTTGGTAGGGATGCGGTGGTTAGAGGTTCTGAGCCAGGAAGTCCGGCCCGTCAGGGGTCTGGCCCTTCCCCCACAGACCCAGTTTTCATCTTGGGCACACAGGAGGAGGCAAACCTCTTAGGTGACCTGAAGGCTGGGCGCTCGTTTGCTCAGGTGGCAGGTTCCTCTGTCCCCCTGGGTCCCCTGTACGGCCAGTTTGGCGCCCAGAATTTCCGGGCTCCCCCTGGGGATCAGCCCCAGGGTGCGCAAGCCTGGACGAGGGGTACGGGGGGCCCTGAGAGGCGCAGAGGGAATGTGGTGCAGCTCAGGTGGGAAGGGATGTCTGCATGTCCCAGCAGGGGGTCAGGTCATCGACTATCTGCTGGGGCTGCGCTTTAAAGTTTCGGACTTATTTGCAGTCATACACCCCACAAACTCGAAGGAGTTTGATGTAAGTTTCGTCTCCTTGGTCTCCATGGAGCTTTTCCTGACACTGTACGAGCTCGTCAGGAAGTCAGATCCGTGGAAAAGTTTCCGGGTGATACCTCTTTCGAGGCAGGAGGAGGTAAAGAATGTGACTGTACTGGTCAGGAACGAGTCCCTCCCACCTGAGGACATCGCAACCTGGCTGGCGCGGTACGGGCAGCTCCAGACAGGGCTGAGGAAAAGTTTGGATGAGCGCGGGGTCTGGACAGGTGCGTGGTTGGTCAGGATCCGGCTCAAGCGCCACAATAATACCGTGGCGCATGTACCTGGCAGCGCCTTTATAGGTAGAGACCGGATCCTGGTCTTCTACCCTGGACAGCCCCGTCGCTGTTTCAAATGCGGCAGTCCCGCGCACCTCAGTGCGGACTGCACAATGCCCCGCTGTGTGAGGTGCAATGGTTTCGGCCATTCACCTGAGGGTTGCAGGCTTATTGCCTGCAACCTCTGTGGTTAAATGGGACACCCCTTTAGTTGGTGCCCCAAGGCGTTCAGGGGGTGCCGGGCTGAGGAGGGTGCCCCAGGCCCGGAGGGTGAGGGGGTCCCTAGACGAAGTGGGGATCCCAACCCCTCAGGGCCACAGAGGGAGGGTTCCCCCCTGCTTCAAAGGGTCAGACCCCCCAGGCGCGGATCAAGGACAGGAACTGGCGTAGTGAGGGAGCCAGCGAGTTCTCCGGCCCTGTCTGACCCTGTGTCAGATGGGGCAACAGCAACACAAAAACACCTGGGAAGCCGGCCAAGGCGAAAAAGCCCTCGTCCAAAAATCACCCTCCCCTGTTTCCCCCCCGTCCTCCTCCCTTTCACCTGCCCCCCCTTCCCCTCTCCCCCCCTGGTCTCCCCCCTTCCAGTTTCCCCTTCTTCTCCTTTGCCCCCTTCCCCCTCGCACCCTTCGGTAATTAAATCCGCAGATAATCCGCACCCACCCCTGGATCAGGCGGCTATACTAATGCCCCCTCCGGCCTCTTCGGCGGCCGTGAGTGGTCGGCAAGCTGGTACAGGAGGGGTGGCCCCGATGGACATCTCAGGGGCGGGTAAGGGGTTAATAAGAGAATTAAGAAGATCTCCAGTGGGAGGTCCGATGAAGAAAGTGGGAGGGAGCCTCCCAAAGTGGAATGGGAGAAGAAAACCATAACAAAAAGAAGAGAAAGAGGAAGAGTTTGGGGAAGGAGGGTGGTGAGGACCCCCAGCCCAGTACTTGTCCAGGGGCGGGGGGGGGTTCCTCACTGGCCCTATGGAACAGGTTCGGGGTCCTTTCCTCCTCGGACTCTGAGGAGGATTGATTCTTTTTGGAAACGTAATATAGAGAGGAACGTAAACTTCAATCACTAAGGATGGCGGTACCCGCTCCAATACGCCTTGCGACCATTAATGTCGCAAGTGTGCGTTCTGCGGCGGCTAGATTTTCAGCCTTTGATTTTCTCGGCCGCGTTGAAGCCGACATTTTGTTTTTGCCAGAGACCTGGCTGGCATCTGTGGCAGAGATGCACCTAGCAAAGAGGGAGTGGAGACATGGGCCCTCCCTCTGGTCTCTTGCGGCTGAGCCCTGCAGTGGTGTTGCGGTCCTTTTTAAGACCGGTTCGGTGGCTTGTCGACGAGTGATTGAATTAGAAATCGGTAGATGTTTGATTGTGGATGCAGTCGTGAGAGGGGAATCCCTCCGCCTCATTAATTTTTATGGGCCTCAGTCCCAGAGGGGGAGGAAGGACCTTCTTACGCTGCTGAAACCATACCTGTTTACATCCCAGCAGGTGGTCTTTGGTGGTGACTTTAACATGGTCACCAGGTCAAAGGACCGGGCAGGCAGCTCAGGCCCTCTGGGATATGATAGTATCTTTTTGAATAGTATAGTGAGGGAAGCTGGGTTGGTGGATGTGCACGTTCGCCACTTCCCCAACCTCACTGGTTTCACATATTCCAGAGGTAGTTGTAGGAGTAGGTTAGATAGGTTTTTTTTGAAGGAGGACTCGTCCTTTACAGCTCCTGCGCTGCATGCGGTTGAGTTCTCTGATCACCGTATGGTGTCGGTCACTCTGAATGTGGCGGACACCCCTCAGAAAGGAAGGGGCCTGTGGCGACTAAATGGGTCGCTACTTGAGGACCCTGAAATCAGATAGGCCTATGAGGACTTCTTTTTAGAACAAGCCTCGCTCCTTGAGAGCAGCTGCTCCCGCCAGGAATGGTGGGAAGTGGTGAAGAAGAGGTCGGAGGGCTTCTTCCGGGAAGTCTCGGGTCGTCGGGCAGCATCCCGGTACCAGGCCTACCAGAAGTTACGCAGGCAACTAGATCGCTTGGTTTCTGATGGTGGCCCTCAGGACCAGATCTTGGATCTGAAGCTCCAGATGAAGGAGTGTCAGTATGACCGTCTCGCCTCCCTGGTGCTGGAGAGGGATTACGGGAAGTTCACCAACCCCGGATCCCTACAAAAGCTGTGGGGACGCGGTGAGTGGGAAGGTCATACATGGACTGAGAGATCCCTCGGCTTCCCTGGTAAGGTCCAAGCCGGGCATCTTGGGGATCATCAGAGCCCATTTTTCAGACATCCTTCGGAAGAAGCCGTTGGATCTGAGGAGAGCCAAGGAGTTTCTTGACGGGACTCCGCTTGAGGTGGGGTCTGACCCCCTGGACTCCTTGGTGGAAGAGATCTCAGTAGCCGAAATCGAGCAGGCTATTGACTCGTTGTCTCTGAAAAAGTCGCCGGGGCCTGATGGGTTCACGGCAGAATTTTATAAAACCTTTAAGAGCCTTTTGGCTCCTTGTCTGAGGGAGGTGTTCAGTGAGTGTTTGGCATCTGGCCTGCTCCCTCCCTCGATGAGAAGGTCGGCTTTGATCCTTCTGTCCAAGGGGAAGGATCCGTCCGTGGTAGAGAATTGGCGCCCTATCGCCCTTCTCTCCACGGATAGAAAGATTCTGGCAAAGATTTTGTTTACGCGTATGTCTGCTGTTGCAGGCGAGCCAATGTCTGCCTCCCAGCACTGCACAGTTCCCGGCCGTAGCACCTTTAGTGCAGTCCTTAACGTCCGGGAGGCTGTGGAGAGGTGTAGAGCAACGGGTGACGGACGGTATCTGCTGGCGTTAGATCAAGCGAAAGCTTTTGATCGGGTAGACCACGAGTACCTCTGGCTTCTCCTGGGTAGATACGGCCTGCCTGATCAATTCATTGATTGGCTCAGGACTTTGTACAGAGGGGCCGAGAGCTTCCCTCTGGTCAATGGTTGGGTGGGTCCTAACTTTCCGGTGGACTCTGGTGTTAGGCAGGGCTGTCCGCTGAGTCCCCTGCTCTATGTCTTCGCAGTCGACCCCTTCGTAAGAAGGCTAGACTGTGGGCATCTGAGGGGGGTCCTGACGGAGCCCAGCAGTGGCCCAGATAAAGCGGTGAAGGTGGTGGCCTACGCCGACGACGTCTCGGTGATAGTGGCTAGCCGAGAGGAGGCCCAGTTTGTGGAAACACAGATTGGAGGCTACTCCGAGGCGTCTGGTTCGTTGGTCAACTGGGATAAGAGTGAAGCTCTCTGGTTGGGAAGGGAGGGTGAGTAGTTCGACCTCCCGGACATTTTACCCCTGCCCCGACCAGAGGTTAAAATCTTAGGCATTTATTTCGGCCAGGGTGATTATCCCAAGCTAAATTGGGAGCGCAGGCTGGTAAGTGCCACCCAGAAAGTTAACGCCTGGAAAGGCTGGAAGCTGTCTTTGAGGGAAAGGGTGAGCCTGGTTAAAACCTATTTGCTTCCCGAGTTCCTCTATGTCAGCTACGCATGTCTGTTGCCAGAATCACTCTATGCGCGGGTCTGCGGTCTGTTTTTTCTGCTTTTGTGGGGAAACAGACTGAACCTGATAAAAAGGGAGGTCACGTATCGGCGGAGAGGGGAGGGCGGTTTGGACATGATCAACCCCACGTTTTTTTTCACTGTGGTGTTCCTGAAGTTCAATCTGCAATCCATTTTTGTGGACGAACCCTCTCTGTGGGAACGTTCGTGCAAGAATTGGTTCCTAGTGTTCCTGAGCAGGTGGGAGGAGGGCGGTCGCCCGGGTGACCTTCAGAGGTCCCACGGGTACCTCCCCGCCTATGTCCCAACCGCCCTGAAGGTACTAAGGCGGTGGAGGATAACGGCCTTAGAGGTAGGCTCCCTGGGCAGGCGTGAGCTGTACCAGAGGGTCATGGCCTCGGACGTTCTGAGACCACTGGCCTTAAGGGACTGTCCAGACAGGGTTCTCAGGGAGGGACTAGCCCTCCTGAATTCCAAGAGAATTCCTGCCAAGTTCTGGGATCTCGCATGGAGGGCGTTCCACGGACGACTCTATGTGAGATCGAACTTGAAGTACCGGAGCCCAGAGGACAGAGGCTGTCCTCGCCCTGAGTGTGGTGGGGTGCTAGAGACCATGGACCACTTTTTGATCGAGTGCCCTTTCAACTTGGAGGTTCTGGGGGAGGTTGGAGATGCCATTGGCTATCCCCGTCTCCGGGCCCTTGCCTATCCTGAGAGGGTGTACGTTGACTTCAGAGCCCGGAGGGGTTTTGTGTTATCATCACTGTATTTAGTTAGTGTCATATGCCTTTACTACACTTGGCACGCTCGGTGTTTAGTGTCCACTAGGGGCAAGTTCCTGCCCATGCATGAGGTGGCGGGTGATATCGTTTCTGGAATTGGGTAAGGTGAGGTTTCTTGAGGGGGAAAGAATGGGTAGGGAAAGGTGTGCTAGGTTGTGGAGAGGGTTCTCTTTCCAGCCACCTTGATGATCTCCCCCTTCTTTTCCTTAGGTGGTTGTCTGTCTGTCCTTTCACCCCCTTTTTTTAGCTTTTGGGCAACTTAATTTTAAAAACATGGTATGCACCGTCAGTTTCTTTACGTTCCTGCCTATAGGGGGTATGTAATATAAATGTACATAGTTAGGATAATGATTGGAAATTGTTTGGATAGGTTTTTTTTTTTTTTTTTTAGTAGTCCAGATGATCATGGGACTAGGGGTCGTCCGATATGGGCGTTATGGGCAGTTTGAATAGATCCTGTCTATCTAAAAGCATTTGTACAAGTTGTTCTTTTGTTCTTTTTTTGCTCAAGTATGAGTCTTTCTTAAGTTCTTGATTATGTAAATCAGTAGCAGTTTTATTTTAATAAAAATTTCCACCTATATAGCTAACTATCTTGCTCGTTTTAAATAGAGCTTGCAGTCAGTGGTAGGAGATTGTGCGTGCTGTCTGCGTGCTCTGAACCCAGTATACACCGCTATATCCACCTATATAGCTAGCTATCTTGCTCATTTTAAATAGAGCTTGCAGTCAGTGGTAGGAGATTGTGCGTGCTGTCTGCGTGCTCTGAACCCAGTATACACCGCTACATCCACCTATATAGCTAGCTATCTTGCTCATTTTAAATAGAGCTTGCAGTCAGTGGTAGGAGCTTGTGTGTGCTGGCTGCGTGCTCTGACTTGTCCTGTGACTGTGAGAGCTTCCAGAGTGGTGGAGGAGGAGAGGGAGCTGATGGCGTCGGCCAGCCCAGGTCCGGGGCCCTCTTCCCGGCCTGGGCCCTTGGTTCATCTCCCTGGAGTGAAAGACCTCTCCAGGGAGGAGAGATTGTTCCTGCAAACGCAGTTTGAGCTGCTGGATTGGACCCGGGCCCAGCCGGGAGAGGACCCGGGGAGGATGCAGAAGCGCCGGACAAGGGTGAAAGTCCTTATACAGAAAGTCACGTTGGCCTACGTGCTGAAGTCCGAGAGACTGGCGGACCTGCGAAATCGCAGAGACCGCTCAGCCAGTAGCAGAAGAGGGGAATACCGGGAGGCCATTGAGGGCCTGAAACATGAATGCAGGGACCTGTGGCGTTTGCTGGGCGGTCTCTGCGAAAGTGGTGTTGGTGAGAGGGGCTTCCTCTCTGAAATAAAAAATGAACTCCTGAGGGCGAGCCAGGAAAGATCCCAGGCAGCCAGGAGGAGAGGCTCTTACCAGAGAGTGTTGCTGGAATCGGAGGAGAAGCTGCGAACCCCGGTGGAGGAAGTAATCTCAATGGGTGAAGAAGACCAGCGCCCCGAGGTGGAGACCAGCCGGGTGAGCGTGGCCCCCGGAGCCGTAAGTGCGGAGGGTCCCCGGATCCCTGTTGTTTCACCTGCTCAGCCAGAGGCTGTGAAGCTGATAGATCCGGGTAGGGAACCCCATGATGCACAGGGAAGCTCCGGGGGAGAGGCAAGTCGGATGGAACAGCATGGAAGGAAGCTGGTGGTGGTCCTTGCTAGGGGTCATGCTGTGCGGGCCCCCCCAGTGGCCCCGGCCGAGCCCACAACATCTGAGACAGTGCGAGGGGTGCCGGCCGTAATGGCGGCCCCCACCGCGGCTGCATGTAGTGAGGGGGAGGTGCTGTGTTCAGAAAAAACACCTTGGACAAACATCCTCTGCAGACACCAGGGAGGGTGGGGGCGGGGAGGTGGATGTGTCACTTCCTGTTTCCGGAGGTGTGACCGGAAGTGACCTCCGTGAACCGGAAGTGCCACTTGCGGTGACCCCGGAGGTTGTGAAAGAATGTACTGAGGAGGTGGGGACACCCCGGGCCTCGGTGACCAAGTCTCCTGCTCCTCTGGGTCAGGTAGGGGCTTTGGGGGTCTTGGGGGCTCCTCTGGTGGCTACTGCCTTGGGTACCCCGGAATCCTCCAGTGGAGCTTTACCGGGTGGACAGACAAGTTGGGGGGAGTCCCCTATGGGGGAACTAAGGGGAGAATGCCCGGCCTTGGACTTCATCAGGGAACTGGAGGGGTCCCAGCGGCAGGAGCAGGATATGACACGGGGAATGGAAGTGGCTTCCTCTCAGGCCCCCGCCGCTGTGGGGGGTGTGGCTATGTCTCCATCTGCGGAGGTGGTTGGGAGCAAGGCACCTGTTGGGGGAGGGATAGAGGGTGGGAGTGAGGGGATGTGTGCTGCTCCGTCAGAGCCCATGGGCTCATCTCAGCGGGGGTCTGACCCTTCCCCCACAGTCCCGAATCCCATCTTGGGCACGCAGGAAGAGGCAAACCTCTTAGGTGCCCTGAAAGCTGGGCGCTCATTTGCCCAGGTGGCAGGTTCCTCTGTTCCTCTGGGCCCCCTGTATGGCCAGTTTGGTGCCCAGAACTTCAGGACCCCCCCGAGGAACAGCTCCAGGGGGCACAGGCTTGGTCAAGGGGTACGGGGGGTCCTGAGAGGCGCAGGCGGAATGTGGTGCAGCTCAGGTGGGAGGGGACGGCCGCGTGTCCCAGTAGGGGTCAAGTAATTGACTACCTGCTGGGATTACGCTTCAAGGTTTCTGACTTGTTCGCGGTCATACATCCTGCAAACAGCAAGGAGTTCGATGTGAGCTTCGTCTCCGTGGTCTCTATGGAACTTTCCTGACCCTGTACGAGATCGTCAGGAAGTCAGATCCGTGGAAAAGTTTCTGTGTAGTACCTCTTTCAATGCAGGAGGAGATAAAGAACGTGACCGTCTTGGTTAGAAACGAGTCCCTTCCTCCTGAGGACATCGCAACCTGGCTGGCGCGGTATGGGCAGCTCCAGACAGGGTTGAGGAAGAATTTGGACGAGCGCGGGGTCTGGACAGGTGCTTGGTTGGTCAGGATCTGGCTCAAGCGCCACAACAACACCGTGGCGCATGTACCCGGGAGTGCGTTTATAGGGAGAGACCGGATCCTGGTCTTCTACCTTGGCCAGCCCCGTCGCTGTTTCAAATGTGGCAGTCCCACTCACCTTAGCGCGGACTGCACTATGCCTCGCTGCATGAGGTGTAATGGTTTCGGCCATTCACCTAAGGGTTGCAGACTATGAGTCTGCAACCTCTGTGGGGAAATGGGGCATCCCTTCAGCCGCTGCCCCAAAGCTTTTAGGGGGTGCCAGGCTGAGGAGAGTGCTCCAGGCCCGGAGGGTCCCTAGACAAAGTGGGGGCCCCAATCCTTCTGGGTCACAGAATGAGGGCGCCCCCTCCCTCAAAGGGTCAGACCCCCCAGGCGTGAGCAGGGGGTGGGTACTGCAGGGGTGGGTATGTCAGCAGGTTCCCCGGCCCCGTCCGGTTCTGTGCCCGATGGGGCGACGGTAGGAAATTCAGCAGAGGTTCAGGCTAAACCAAAAAAGCCCTCTGTTAAGAAGCATCCTCCCCCCTCCCCCAGTTTCCACCCCTTCCCCCCCCTTGTTTCCCCTCTCCCTGCCTCCCCTTCCTGTCCCCCGCCACCTTCCCTTTCCCCCCCTTCTTCTCCTTCCCCGTCAGCCTCTCCCCCCCCAGATGTACCATGTCCGCCTCCGGATCCGGCGGCCCTTCTCATGCCTCCTCCCGCCTCCACGGAGGTGGTGGGTGGTCGGCAGGTTGACCTGGAGGGTGGTATCCCAATGGACACCTCTGAGGTGGGTAAGGGGGTGAATAAGCGCCCCAAGGAGGTGTCTAGTGGGAGGTCGGATGGCGAGAGTAGGAGAGAGCCCCCCCAAGTCGGCTGGGTTAAGAAAAAAACAAAAAAACGGAAGAGGAAGGGCCTGGGGAAGGAGGGTGGCGAGGACCCTCAGCCCAGCACCAGTCTGGGGGCGGGTGGGGGACCCTCGCTCACCCTCTGGAACCGTTTTGGGGTCCTATCCTCCGATTCCGAGGAGGATTAACTTAGGTTTGTAATATAGAGAGGAACGTAAACTTTAATCACTAAGGATGACGGTACCCGCTCCAATACGCCTTGCGACGATTAATGTTGCAAGTGTGCGTTCTGTGGCGGCTAGGTTTTCAGCCTTTGATTTTCTCGGCCGCGTTGAAGCCGACATTTTGTTTTTGCAAGAGACCTGGCTGGCATCTGTGGCAGAGATGCACCTAGCAAAGAGGGAGTGGAGACATGGGCCCTCCCTCTGGTCTCTTGCGGCTGAGCCCTGCAGTGGTGTTGCGGTCCTTTTTAAGACCGGTTCGGTGGCTTGTCGACGAGTGATTGAATTAGAAATTGGTAGGTGTTTGATTGTGGATGCAGTCGTGAGAGGGGAATTTCTCCGCCTCATAAATTTCTATGGTCCCCAGTCAAGGAGAGGGAGGAAGGACCTTCTTGCGCTGCTGAAACCATACCTGTTTACATCCCAGCAGGTGGTCTTTGGTGGTGACTTTAACCTAGTCACCAGGTCAAAGGACCGGGCAGGCACCTCAGGCCCTCTGGGATATGATAGTATCTTTTTGAATCGCATAGTGAGGGAGGCCAGGTTGGTGGATGTGCACGTTCACCACTTCCCCAACCTCACTGTTTTTTTTTACATACTCCAGAGGTAGTAGTAAGAGTAGACTAGATAGGTTTATTTTGAAGGAGGACTCGTCCTTTGCGGCTCCTGTGCTGCATGCGGTCGAGTTTTCCGATCACTGTATGGTGTCGGTCACTCTGAATGTGGCAGACACCCCTCAGAAGGGTAGGGGCCTGTGGCGACTAAATGGGTCGCTACTTGAGGACCCTGAAGTCAGGTCGGCCTATGAAGACTTCTTTATGGAACAAGCTTCGCTCCTTGAGAGCGGCTGCTCTCGCCAGGAATGGTGGGAAGTAATGAAGAAGAGGTCGGAGGGCTTCTTCCGTGAGGTCTCTGGTCAGAGGGCAGCTTCCCGGTACCAGGCCTACCAGAAGTTGCGCAGGCGGCTCGACCGCTTGGTTTCTGATGGTGGCCCTCAGGACCAGATTTCAGGTCTGAAGCTTCAGGTGAAGGAGTGTCAGTATGACCGTCTCGCCTCCCTGGTTCTTGAGAGGGATTACGGGAAGTTCACCAACCCGGACCCCTACAAGAGCTGTGGTGACGCGGTGAGTGGGAAGGTCATACACGGACTGAGGGATCCCTCGGGTTCTTTGGCGAAGTCCAGGCCGGGAATCCTAGGGATCGTCAGAGCCCATTTTTTGGACCTCCTGAAGAAGAAGCCTTTGGACCTGGGAAAAGCCAAGAAATTTCTTCATGAGACTCCACTTGAGGTGGGGTCTGACCCCCTTGGCTCTTTGACAGAGGAGATCTCTGTGGCCGAAGTTGAACAGGCCATAGACTCTTTGTCTCTAAAGAAGACAGTTCTACAGGACCTTTAAGGGCCTCTTGGCTCCTTGTCTGAGGGAGGTGTTCAGTGAGTGTTTGGCGTCTGGCCTGCTTCCTCCCTCGATGAGAAGGTCGGCCTTGATCCTTCTGTCAAAGGGGAAAGATCCGTCCCTGGTGGAGAATTGGCGCCCTATCGCCCTTCTCTCCACGGATAGAAAGATCCTGGCGAAGATACTGTTTGTGCGTATGTCTGCAGTCGCGGGCAAGCTACTGTCTGTTTAGCAGCACTGCACGGTTCCTGGCCGTAGCACCTTTAGTGCTGTCCTCAACGTCCGGGAGGCTGTGGAAAGGTGCAGGGCAACGGGTAACGGGCGGTATCTGTTGGCATTAGACCAGGCGAAAGCTTTTGACCGGGTGAACCATGAGTATCTCTGGCTTCTCTTGGGGAGATACGGTCTGCCTGATCAATTCATCGATTGGCTCAGAGTTTTGTACAGGGGGGCTGAAAGCTTCCCTCTTGTCAATGGTTGGGTGGGTCCTACCTTTCCGGTGGACTCTGGTGTTAGGCAGGGCTGCCCGCTGAGTCCCCTGCTCTACGTCTTTGCGGTTGACCCCTTCGTAAGGAGGCTAGACTGCGGACGCCTGAGGGGGGTCCAGGCGGAGCCCTGCAGTGGCACGGATAAGGCGGTAAGGGTGGTGGCCTATGCGGACGACGTCTCGGTAGTAGTGGCTAGCCGAAAGGAGGCCCAGTTTGTGGAAACAGATTGGAGATTATTCTGAGGCATCTGGTTCGCTGGTCAACTGGACTCAGGCCGCGTACACACGCGAGGACTGTTGGCCCAACTTTGTCCGTCCAACAGTTTGAGCGAACAGTCCGCTCAAACTTAGCATGGACGGACATGGCCACACACGACGGACGAACAGTTTGCTGAAACCGTGCGCGATGACGTGAACGGCACGTACGACGGGACGAAAAATACGACGTCCTATACACTGCAATGCAACCTTCCGACGTGGAAATCCTTTCTGAGCATGCGCGAGACTTAGTTGGCCGAACAAGCCTACACACAAGCGAACAGTCCGCTGAAACAAGGTTTCAGCGGACAGTTTTTCGGAATTTCCGTAAGACCTTGTTCGGCCAACTGTCCGCTGAAACTGTCCGCTGAAGCCCCACACACGAGCGGACTGTCCGCCCAAACACTGTTCAGCGGACAAGGTTGGGCGAACAGTCCGCGCGTGTGTACGCGGCCTAAGAGTGAAGTTCTCTGGTTGGGGAGGGAGGGTGAGCAGTTTGCCCTCCCGGACGTGTTCCCCACGCCCCGGCCAGAAATGAGAATTCTGGGCATCCTTTTTGGCCAGGGTGACTATCCCAAACTAAATTGGGAGCGCAGGCTGGTGAGTGCCACCCAAAAGGTTAATGCCTGGAAAGGCTGGAAGCTGTCACTGAGGGAAAGGGTGAGTCTGGTCAAAACCTATTTGCTTCCCGAATTCCTCTTTGTCAGCTACGTTTGTCTTCTGCCAAGATCGCTCTATGCGCGGATCTGCGGTCTGTTCTTTCTGCTTTTGTGGGGAAACAGGCTGAATCTGATAAAGAGGGAGGTCACGTACCGACAGAGGAGGCAGGGTGGGTTGGACATGATTAATCCCACGGTTTTCTTTACCGTGGTGTTTCTTAAGTTCAACCTACAATCCATTTTTCAGGACGAACCCTCCCTGTGGAAACGCTCATGTAAGAACTGGTTTCTGGTTTTCCTGAGTGGGTGGGAGGGGGGCGGTCGCCCCGGTGATCTACGGAGATCCTATGGGTACCTCCCCACCTATGTTCCAACTAAGGGTACTGAGGCAGTGGAGGATAACGGCCCTGGAGGTGGGCTCGTTGGGTCGGCGCGATCTGTACCAGCGGGTCATGACCTCAGACTTTTTGAGACCACTAGCCTTAAGGGATTGTCCGGACAGGGTTCTCAGGGAGGGATTAGCCCTTCTGAATTCTAAGAGAATTCCGGCCAAGTTCTGGGATCTTGCATGGAGGGCGTTCCATGGACGGCTCTATATGAGGTCGAACTTAAAGTACCGGAGTCTTGAGGACAGGGGCTGTCCTCGTCCCGAGTGTGGAGGGGCACTGGAGACCATGGACCACTTTTTGGTTGAGTGCCCTTTCAACTTGGAGGTTCTGGGGGAGGTTGGGGATGCCATTGGCTATCCTCGTCTCCGGGCCCTTACCTATTCTGAGAGGGTGTACGGCGACTTCAGGGTCCGGAGGTGTCATGAGTTATCGTCACTGTTTTTAGTTAGTACAGTTTGCCTTTATTACACCTGGCACGCGCGGTGCTTAGTGTCCACTAGGGGCACGTTCCTGCCCATGCATGAGGTGGCGGGTGATATCTTTCGGGAATTGGTGAAGGTGAGGTATCTTGAGGGAGAAAGAACGGGCAGGGAAAGGTGTGTCAGATTGTGGAGAGGCTTTTCTTTACGGCCACCTTGATGATCTTCCCCCTTCTTTTTCCCTAGGTGGTGGGTCTGTCTGTCCTGTCCCTCACGTTTAGTTTTTTGGGCAATCTAATTTTAAAAGCATGGTAGGCACTGATGGTTTCGTTACGTTCCTGTCTAGTGTATATAGATAGGTTGTTATTGTAGATAAACTGTTTTAATCCGAGTGACTTTTCTTTTAAGCTGGTGAAGAAAACATGTTTTCTTTCTATTTTATTAAGTCTGTTTAAGTTGGTTTTCCTTTCTTCTTTTCAAGAATGAGTATTTATGTCTTTGTTTTGTAAATACAACTGGCAGCAGTTTTTTTAAAATAAAAACCTCCATCTATATAGCTAGCTATCTTGCTCGTTTTAAATAGAGCTTGCAGTCAGTAGTAGGAGATTGTGCGTGCTGTCTGCGTGCTCTGAACCCAGTATACACCGCTATATCCACCTATATAGCTAACTATCTTGCTAGTTTTAAATAGAGCTTGCAGTCAGTGGTAGGAGATTGTGCGTGCTGTCTGCGTGCTCTGAACCCAGTATACACCGCTATATCCATCTATATAGCTAGCTATCTTGCTCATTTTAAATAGAGCTTGCAGTCAGTGGTAAGAGATTGTACGTGCTGTCTGCGTGCTCTGAACCCAGTATACACCGCTATATGCATCTATATAGCTAGCTATCTTGCTCATTTTAAATAGAGCTTGTAGTCAGTGGTAGGAGATTGTACGTGCTGCCTGCGTGCTCTGAACCCAGCACACAGGAGAGGCTTCCCAGGAGAGCAGACGTACGTGGAAGAGCTCTGTGGAGAACCACGGCTGTTTTGGACATCCGGCCTTATGGCGTCGGCCAGCCCAGGCTCGGGGCCTCTTTCACGGCCTGGGTCTCAGACAACCCCCCCTGGGGTGAGAGACCTCTCCAGGGAGGAGAAATTGTTCTTGGTCACACAATCTGAGTTAATGGACTGGACCTGGGCCCAGCCGGGAGAGGGCCCAAGCAAGCTCCAGAAAAGGAGAGAGAGGGTAAAAACCCTTATACAGAAGGCCGTGGCGACTTATGCACAGCGATCAGAGCGACTGGCCGACCTACGAAATCGCAGGGACCGCTCAGCCAGCAGCAAGCGTGGTGAATATAGGGAGACCATAGACGGCCTGAAGCTTGAATGCAGGGACCTCTGGCGGCTGCTGGGCGGTCTCTGCGAGCGTGGAAAGGGTGAGCGAAGTTTTTTGGCAGACGTGAAGAAAGAACTTCTAAAGACCAGCCAGGAAGGAACCCAGGCGGTGAGACGAGGAAATGCCCCCCTGAAGTCCCCCCTGAAACTCTCACCTGATGTAGCAGTACAACAGACCCCAGTGGAAGCAACATTTTTTGGAGACGACCAATCCATGGCCGGTCAGGAATGTATGACCCCCGGAGCTGTCAGTGCGGAGGGTCCCCGGGTTTCTGTGTTAACACCTGCCATGCCTATGGCCGCAGTCCAGGAGGATCCGGGTAGGGTACCCGATGAAGCACGTAAAAGCTCCGGTGGAATCGCAAGTCACAAGAAACTGATGGTGGTCCTCACCAGAGAGCCGTCGGAGGGGCCAGTGAAGGCCAATGGTCAGAGGTCCCCAGCGGATAGTGCAGTCCGACCCCCCTCCGGGGCCCCCCCGGTGACCCCAACAATTCCCGCCAGACCCATAGCGGTGCGAGGAAAACCGGCCATAATGGCGGCCCCCGCCGCGGCCGCATGGAGAGAGGGGGAGGTGCTGATGGGAATGGACACATGTGCAGTCTTGGATAGACATTGTGGACAAGCATCCTCTGCTGACACTGGGAGGAGTGGTGGGATGGGGGCGGGTGCATCACTTCCTGTTCCGGGTGACGAGACAGGAAGTGACCTCATCGACTTCCGGGAGCCGGAAGTGATGTCAGTGGTGACCCCGGAAGTCCCGGGAGGGCCTAAAACAGAAGTGGGGACACCGGGAATTCAGCCAGGGGGGCCGTTGGTGTCGCTCGTTGGGGGAGAGGAGGCGTTGGTATCGGAGACCTCCCTGGAAAAAACAGCTTTAGCGTCCTCTGGGGATTTTCTTCCAGCAGGACAAGTATGCTGGGGTGAGTCCCCGATGGGGGATTTGAGGAGCGAGTGCTCGGCCCTGGATTTCATACGGGGTTTGGAGGGGTCACAGGAGCGGGGTCCTGAAGAAATGGAGGTGGCTCCCCCCCAGGATCATATGGGTGTAGGGGGTACTGCTCCTTCCCCCGTGGTAAGGAGTGAGATGCCGGTTGGTGGGGATGCGGTGGGTAGAGGTACTGAGCCAGGGAGTCCGGTCCGTCAGGGGTCTGGCCCTTCCCCCACAGACCCAGTTTTCATCTTGGGCACACAGGAGGAGGCAAACCTCTTAGGTGCCCTGAAGGCTGGGCGCTCGTTTGCACAGGTGGCAGGTTCCTCTGTCCCCCTGGGTCCCCTGTACGGCCAGTTTGGCGCCCAGAATTTCCGGGCTCCCCCTGGGGATCAGCCCCAGGGTGCGCAGGCCTGGACGAGGGGTACGGGGGGCCCTGAGAGGCGCAGACGGAATGTGGTGCAGCTCAGGTGGGAAGGGACGTCTGCATGTCCCAGCAGGGGTCAGGTCATCGACTATCTGCTGGGGCTGCGCTTTAAAGTTTCGGACTTATTTGCAGTCATACACCCCACAAACTCGAAGGAGTTTGATGTGAGTTTCGTCTCCTTGGTCTCCATGGAGCTTTTCCTGACACTGTACGAGCTCGTCAGGAAGTCAGATCCGTGGAAAAGTTTCCGGGTGATACCTCTTTCGAGGCAGGAGGAGATAAAGAATGTGACTGTACTGGTCAGGAACGAGTCCCTCCCACCTGAGGACATCGCGACCTGGCTGGCGCGGTACGGGCAGCTCCAGACAGGGCTGAGGAAAAGTTTGGATGAGCGCGGGGTCTGGACAGGTGCGTGGTTGGTCAGGATCCGGCTCAAGCGCCACAATAATACCGTGGCGCATGTACCTGGCAGCGCCTTTATAGGTAGAGACCGGATCCTGGTCTTCTACCCTGGACAGCCCCGTCGCTGTTTCAAATGCGGCAGTCCCGCACACCTCAGTGCGGACTGCACAATGCCCCGCTGTGTGAGGTGCAATGGTTTCGGCCATTCACCTGAGGGTTGCAGGCTTATTGTCTGCAACCTCTGTGGGGAAATGGGACACCCCTTTAGTCGGTGCCCCAAGGCGTTCAGGGGGCGCCAGGCTGAGGGGGGTGCCCCAGGCCCGGAGGGTGAGGGGGTCCCTAGACGAAGTGGGGATCCCAACCCCTCAGGGTCACAGAGGGAGGGTTCCCCCCTCCCTCAAAGGGTCAGACCCCCCAGGCGCGGATCAAGGACAGGAACTGGCGTAGTTAGGGAGCCGGCGAGTTCTCCGGCCCCGTCTGACCCTGTGTCAGATGGGGCAACGGTAACAAAAACACCTGGGAAGCCGGCCAAGGCGAAAAAGCCCTCGCCCAAAAATCACCCTCCCCCCCCTCCCCCTGTTTCCCCCCCGTCCTCCTCCCTTTCCCCTGCTCCCCCCCCTTCCCCTCTCCCCCCCCTGGTCTCCCCCCTCCCAGCTTCCCCTTCTTCTCCTTTGCCCCCTCCCCCCCCCTCCCTTCAGTAATGAAATCTGCGGGTAAACCGCATCCACCCCTGGATCAGGCGGCTATACTAATGCCCCCTCCGGCCTCTTCGGTGGTCGTGAGTGGTCGGCAGGCTAGTGCAGGAGGGGTGACCCCGATGGACATCTCAGGGGCCGGTAAGGGGGTTAATAAGAGGATTAAGGAGATGTCCAGTGGGAGGTCCGATGAAGAGAGTGGGAGGGAACCTCCCAAAGTGGAATGGGAGAAGAAAACTAAAAAGAAGAGGAAGAGGAAGGTTTCGGGGAAGGAGGGTGGTGAGGACCCCCAGCCCAGTACGAGTTCAGGGGCAGGGGGGGGCTCCTCACTGGCCCTATGGAACAGATACGGGATCCTTTCCTCCTCGGACTCCGAGGAGGATTGATTTTTTAGAAATGTAAAATAGAGAGGAACGTAAAATTCAATCACTAAGGATGGCGGTACCCGCTCCAATACGCCTTGCGACCATTAATGTCGCAAGTGTGCGTTCTGCGGCGGCTAGATTTTCAGCCTTTGATTTTCTCGGCCGGGTTGAAGCCGACATTTTGTTTTTGCAAGAGACCTGGCTGGCATCTGTGGCAGAGATGCACCTAGCGAAGAGGGAGTGGAGACATGGGCCCTCCCTCTGGTCTCTTGCGGCTGAGCCCTGCAGTGGTGTTGCGGTCCTTTTTAAGACCGGTTCGGTGGCTTGTCGACGAGTGATTGAATTGGAAATCGGTAGGTGTTTGATTGTGGACGCAGTCGTGAGAGGGGAATCCCTCCGCCTTATCAATTTTTATGGACCTCAGTCCCAGAGGGGGAGGAAGGACCTTCTCACGCTGCTGAAACCATACCTGTTTACATCCCAGCAGGTGGTCTTTGGTGGTGACTTTAACATGGTCACCAGGTCAAAGGACCGGGCAGGCACCTCAGGCCCTCTGGGATATGATAGTATCTTTTTGAATAGAATAGTGAGGGAAGCTGGGTTGGTGGATGTGCACGTTCGCCACTTCCCCAACCTCACTGGTTTCACATATTCCAGAGGTAGTTGTAGGAGTAGGTTAGATAGGTTTTTTTTGAAGGGGGACTCGTCCTTTGCAGCTCCTGCGCTGCATGCGGTTGAGTTCTCTGATCACCGTATGGTGTCGGTCACTCGCTCCTTGAGAGCGGCTGCTCCCGCCAGGAATGGTGGGAAGTGGTGAAGAAGAGGTCGGAGGGCTTCTTCCGGGAAGTCTCGGGCCATCGGGCAGCATCCCGGTATCAGGCCTACCAGAAGTTACGCAGGCAGCTAGATCGCTTGGTTTCTGATGGTGGCCCTCAGGACCAGATCTCGGATCTGAAGCTCCAGATGAAGGAGTGTCAGTATGACCGTCTCGCCTCCCTGGTGCTGGAGAGGGATTACGGGAAGTTCACCAACCCAGATCCCTACAAAAGCTGTGGGGACGCGGTGAGTGGGAAGGTCATACATGGACTGAGAGATCCCTCGGGTTCCCTGGTAAGGTCCAAGCCAGGCATCCTGGGGATCATCAGAGCCCATTTTTCAGACATCCTTCGGAAGAAGCCATTGGATCTGAGGAGAGCCAAGGAATTTCTTGACGGGACTCCACTTGAGGTGGGGTCTGACCCCCTAGACTCCTTGGTGGAAGAGATCTCAGTGGCCGAAATTGAGCAGGCTATTGACTCGTTGTCTCTAAAGAAGTCGCCAGGGCCTGATGGGTTCACGGCAGAATTTTATAAAGCCTTTAAGAGCCTTTTGGCTCCTCCTCTGAGGGAGGTGTTCAGTGAGTGTTTGGCATCTGGCCTGCTCCCTCCCTCGATGAGAAGGTCGGCCTTGATCCTTCTGTCCAAGGGGAAGGATCCGTCCGTGGTTGAGAATTGGCGTCCTATCGCCCTTCTCTCCACAGATAGAAAGATTCTGGCAAAGATTTTGTTTACGCGTATGTCTGCTGTTGCGGGCAAGCTGCTGTCTGCCTCCCAGCACTGCACAGTTCCCGGCCGTAGCACCTTTAGTGCAGTCCTTAACGTCCGGGAGGCTGTGGAGAGGTGCAGGGCAACGGGTGATGGGCGGTATCTGCTGGCATTAGATCAAGCGAAAGCTTTTGATCGGGTAGACCACGAGTACCTCTGGCTTCTCCTGGGTAGATACGGCCTGCCTGATCGATTTATTGATTGGCTCAGGACTTTGTACAGAGGGGCCGAGAGCTTCCCTCTGGTCAATGGTTGGGTGGGTCCTACCTTTCCGGTGGACTCTGGTGTTAGGCAGGGCTGTCCGCTGAGTCCCCTGCTCTATGTCTTTGCAGTCGACCCCTTCGTAAGAAGGCTAGACTGTGGGCAGCTGAGGGGGGTCCTGATGGAGCCCGGCAGTGGCCCGGATAAGGCGGTGAAGGTGGTGGCCTACGCGGACGACGTCTCGGTGGTGGTGGCTAGCCGAGAGGAGGCCCATTTTGTGGAAACACAGATTGGAGGCTACTCCGAGGCGTCTGGTTCGTTGGTCAACTGGGACAAGAGTGAAGCTCTCTGGTTGGGAAGGGAGGGTGAGCAGTTTGCCCTCCCGGACGTTTTTCCCCCGCCCCGACCAGAAGTTAAGATCTTAGGCATTTATTTCGGCCAGGGTGATTATCCCAAGCTAAATTGGGAGCGCAGGTTGGTAAGTGCCACCCAGAAAGTCAACGCCTGGAAAGGCTGGAAGCTGTCGTTGAGGGAAAGGGTGAGCCTGGTTAAAACCTATTTGCTTCCTGAGTTCCTCTATGTCAGCTACGCATGTCTGTTGCCAGAGTCACTCTATGCGCGGGTCTGCGGTCTGTTTTTTCTGCTTTTGTGGGGAAACAGACTGAACCTGATAAAAAGGGAGGTCACGTATCGACGGAGAGGGGAGGGCGGTTTGGACATGATCAACCCCACGGTTTTCTTTACTGTGGTGTTCCTGAAGTTCAATCTGCAATCCATTTTTGTGGACGAGCCCTCTCTGTGGGAACGTTCATGTAAGAATTGGTTCCTGGTGTTCCTGAGCAGGTGGGAGGGGGGCGGTCGCCCGGGTGACCTTCGGAGGTCCCACGGGTACCTCCCCGCCTATGTCCCAACCGCCCTGAAGGTACTAAGGCGGTGGAGGATAACGGCCTTAGAGGTAGGCTCCCTGGGCCGGCGTGAGCTGTACCAGAGGGTCATGGCTTCGGACGTTTTGAGACCACTAGCCTTAAGGGACTGTCCAGACAGGGTTCTCAGGGAGGGACTAGCCCTCCTGAATTCCAAGAGAATTCCTGCCAAGTTCTGGGATCTCGCATGGAGGGCGTTCCACGGACGACTCTATGTGAGATCGAACTTGAAGTACCGGAGCCCAGAGGACAGAGGCTGTCCTCGCCCTGAGTGTGGTGGGGTGCTAGAGACCATGGACCACTTTTTGGTCGAGTGCTCCTTCAACTTGGGGGTTCTGGGGGAGGTTGGAGATGCCATTGGCTATCCCCGTCTCCAGGCCCTTGCCTATCCTGAGAGGGTGTACGGTGACTTCAGAGCCCGGAGGGGTTTTGTGTTATCATCACTGTATTTAGTTAGTGTCATATGCCTTTACTACACTTGGTACGCTCGGTGTTTAGTGTCCACTAGGGGCAAGTTCCTGCCCATGCATGAGGTGGCGGGTGATATCGTTCGGGAATTGGGTAAGGTGAGGTTTCTTGAGGGGGAAAGAATGGGTAGGGAAAGGTGTGCTAGGTTGTGGAGAGGGTTCTCTTTCCGGCCACCTTGATGATCTCCCCCTTCTTTTCCTTAGGTGGAGGTCTGTCTATCCTTTCACCCCCTTTTTTTAGCTTTTGGGCAACTTAATTTTAAAAACATGGTATGCACCGTCAGTTTCGTTACGTTCCTGCCTATAGGGGGTATGTAATATAAATGTACATAGTTAGAATAATGATTGGAAATTGTTTGGATAGGTTTTTTTTTTTTTTTTTTTTTTTTTTTTTTTTTATTAGTCCAGATGATCATGGGACTAAGGGTCATCCGATATGGGCGATATGGGCAGTTTGAATAGATCCTGTCTATCTAAAAGCATTTGTACAAGTTGTTCTTTTGTTCTTTTTGCTCAAGTATGAGTCTTTCTTAAGTTCTTGATTATGTAAATCAGTAGCAGTTTTATTTTAATAAAAATTTCCACCTATATAGCTAGTGTCACGATCGACCTACTGTTCCGATCGTACATAGGAGACTCACCCGCAGGCGTCCTCAGACGCAGGTTGGCGCGAACGAACGCACGCGTGTGCGTGTAGATCCTAACAGGCGCACGCGGGTGCGCGTTGACATGAGCGAGCGCACACGGGCGCGCGACCCAGCGAACGGGCGTACGCGGGGACGCAGGGTCACGAACGGGAGCACGGTTACCCGCGGGGGCACGCAAACTCACCGTGCGACCGTTCTTGGCGCCCAATAGGTTATTTAAGGGATCAGCTCCTGTTCCCCCGTGCTGTCCTGTCTACAGCATTCCCGTGACTTCTGCTTCTTGCTCCTGCCTGTTCCTGATACTGAACCCCGCCTGTTTGACCTTGTTGATTGCTGCCTGCCTCCGACCCTTTGCCTACCTGACTACGCTTCTGCCTTCTGCCTTGTACCTCTGCTGCCCGATAGATACCGACCCGGCTCGTTCCTGACCACGCCTGCTGCACCCACCTGAACGCCAGTACCAGCTGCTCCTGCTGTTCCTGCCTGCCTGCCAGTACCAGCTGCTCCTGCTGTTCCTGCCTGCCTGCCAGTACCAGCTGCTCCTGCTGTTCCTGCCTGCCTGCCAGTACCAGCTGCTCCTGCTGTTCCTGCCTGCCTGCCAGTACCAGCTGCTCCTGCTGTTCCTGCTTGTCTGCCAGTACCAGCTGCTCCTGTGGTGCCCGCTGTCTACCACCTCCCGTTCCAGTCTGACCTCCTGTGCCAGTCGGTGGAGGATCTCCGTTGCTGCAACCCGGCCTGGCACTTGTGCCCTCCGAACTCTTGAATCCCTGTCTCCACCTCCAGGGGCTCTCGAGCCGGAGGCTTACGAGGCACCGCTCCCTGCTTTCTGGGCTCTCCTACCAGGTAACGTGACAGTACAGGACAGCCATGTCTGAGCCCACGCAGGGAGCCTCCCCAATGGACGAGCTCTGCCGCCATCTAGCCGGTCTTACCCAGGCGGTGAAGAACTTGCAGGAAGGCTACGGTCGTCTGGAAGAACAGGTCCAGGCCCTATCTGCCTCATCATCTGCTGTTCCCGGACCCCCAGCTCCACCTTCAGTGGTGATGATGCCGCCTGAACCAAGGGTCCCCACTCCAGATCGTTTCTCCGGCAACCGAAACAAGTTCAGGGCCTTTCGCAACTCCTGCGAGCTCTTCTTCGCTTTACAGCCCCGGACTTTCTCCCTCGAGGCGACTAAAGTGGGGTTCGTCATTTCGCTACTGACAGACGAGCCCCAGGCCTGGGCGCATCGTCTTTTGGAACGGAAGGATCCCTCTCTGGACACTTTAAATACCTTCTTCCAAGCGATGTCTCGTCTGTATGAGGATCCCCAGCTGGCTGCCACCGCAGAAGCAGCCCTGCATGCGCTCCAACAGGGTCGCAGGCCGGTGGAGGATTACGTGTCTGAGTTCAGACGCTGGAGCTCCGACACAGACTGGAATAACTCGGCCCTCCGCTACCAGTTCCGGATGGGCCTCTCTGAATCGTTAAAAGACGAACTGGCTCGCGTGGGTATCCCTGAAACCCTAGAAGCACTCATTGACCTCTCTGTCCAGATTGATAGGCGCCTAAGAGAACGTCGCCTGGAGCGCTCTTCTTCTACCTCTCGCCCTGTCTGGATGTTACCACGGGTTCCAAGTTCCAACTCTCCGGTTCCCTCCGCTCCTGTTCCACCCTCTCCAGATGCTCCAGAGCCCATGCAGCTTGGACTCCTTCGCCCATCTTTGACACCTGAGGAGCGCCAACGTCGAAGAACCGGCAATCTGTGTCTCTACTGTGGAGAACCGGGACATTATGTTCGCACTTGCCCTGCCAAATTGCGTAAGTGCCTCCTCCTTCCTCCCGCTTCTTCTTCTGCCTTGCTTAGTTAAACCTCTCATCTGGCTGTGCCTCTTCTTTTGCAGCTCTCAGGAAGGACTATCAAAACCAACGCGATTATTGACTCTGGGGCTTGCAGCGGCTTTATGGACTTGTCCTTTGCCTTAAGAAATAACATCCCGCTTCGGCCTAGGGTAAAAGGACTTTCAATTTATTTGGGCGACGGTTCCACCCTTAAGTCCGGACCAGTGACCCAGGAGACGTCTCCTCTTTTTGCCATCATCGCCGGAACCCACCAGGAGCTCCTGTGTCTGGACATCATTAAGTCTCCACTTTTTCCCGTTATTCTCGGCATGCCCTGGTTGAAGGCCCATAACCCCCTCATCAATTGGTCCACCGGGGAAATTGAGTTCCCGTCTGCCTACTGCCGTCAGCACTGTCTCCCAGTTGTTAACAGGGACCCTTCTTCCCTGCTTTGCTTAGAAACGGACACCGAGATCCGACAGGCTGTGCCCAAGGTTTACCACAACTTCTTGGATGTGTTTAGCAAGAAGGGCGCCGAGACTTTACCCCCTCACAGGCCATATGACTGCCCTATCGAGTTGCTCCCGGGGGCAGAGATTCCCTTCGGAAGAATTTTCCCCTTATCCGAAACCGAACTGGGAACCCTGAAAACCTACCTGGACGAGAACTTGGAGAAGGGTTTTATTCGACCGTCCACCTCCCCGGCAGGTGCAGGGATTTTCTTCGTGGAGAAAAAAGACCATTCCCTGCGCCCATGTGTGGACTATCGGGCACTTAACAAGGTCACAATAAAGAACCGCTATCCCCTACCATTAGTGCCGGAACTATTTCAGAGACTGGGGTCAGCCGAAGTATTCTCTAAACTAGACCTTCGGAGTGCCTACAACCTTGTCCGCATTCGTAAAGGCGATGAATGGAAGACCGCCTTCGGTACTCGTTTCGGGCACTTCGAATACTTAGTTATGCCCTTCGGACTATGTAATGCTCCTGCTACATTCCAACATTTCGTAAATGATATCTTCAGAGATTACCTTGATTTGTTTGTTATAGTGTATCTAGATGATATCTTAATCTTTTCTTCCTCCTTAGCCGAGCACCGGGAACATGTGAAGAATGTCCTAGGCCGACTCCGTCTCCATGGCCTGTACGCCAAGCCCGAGAAGTGTGTTTTCGAACAGCAAAGTATTCAATTCCTTGGTCTAATTATTTCAGTGAAAGGAATAGAGATGGACCCCCAGAAGATCTCAGCCATCCTAGACTGGCCCGCTCCCTCCGACAAGAAAGGGGTCCAACGATTCGTAGGATTTGCTAATTTCTACAGGAAATTCATCAAGGGATTTTCCTCCATCATCTCCCCCATCACCGAGCTGACCAAACAGGGTCAAAAGTTTCAATGGACCTCTAGGGCACAAGAGGCTTTCAAAACCCTAAAGGACTTGTTCGTATCGGCCTCAATCCTAAGACACCCTGACTCAACCCTGCCTTATATCCTGGAGGTGGATGCCTCGGAAGTTGCGGTCGGTGCGGTGCTCTCCCAGAGACAGGGGCCTAAGTCACTCTTACATCCGGTCGCCTTCTTTTCCCGCAAGCTTTCGGAGGCTGAACGTAATTACGATGTCGGTGACCGAGAACTGCTGGCGATCAAGGCGGCACTCGAGGAGTGGCGCTACCTTCTCGAGGGCGCTTCCCACCCGATCCTGGTCTATACTGATCATAAAAATCTAGAATATCTTAAGTCGGCCAAGAGACTGAAGCCAAGACAGGCCAGGTGGGCACTCTTCTTCTCTAGATTCATGTTTCACATTACGTATCGCCCGGGATCTAAGAATGTCAAATCCGATGCTCTCTCTCGCATGTACAGTGAACCAGTGGAGCTCTCTACTCCTGATACTATCCTCTCCTCAGGGAACTTTCTCCTGCTTCAGGAGGACCTACTCACCCAAATTAAGCAAGCTTCCAGCGATCCGGTCCTCCCACCTGACATTCCATTAACTTCTAGAGATGGTCTTCTTTGGCATCAGGACAAGATCTACGTTCCCCAAGAAGTACGTGTTGCAGTCCTCAGCTCCTGCCACGACCACCTGCTGGCCGGCCACTTTGGGGTGCTCAAGACCATGGACTTGCTTCAGCGCACCTTCTGGTGGCCACAGATGAAGAAGCACTGCAGGGAATATGTGGAGGCATGCTCCACATGTATTCGGAATAAAGGTAGCAAATCAAGAGCTTGGGGGCTGCTGAGACCACTGCCCGTTCCGGATAGACCTTGGAGGATGATATCCATGGACTTCATCGTGGAGTTGCCTCCTTCCGAGGATTTTTCCACAATCTTTGTGGTAGTAGACCGACTCACTAAAATGGCCCACTTTTTGCCTATGAAGGGGACCCCTTCGGCCGCAGAGACGGCTAAGACTTTTATTAGAGAAGTGGTGAGGCTTCATGGCATCCCTGCCAACATTACTTCAGATAGGGGGGTGCAGTTCACGTCCAGGTTTTGGAAAGCACTCTGTGGGGCCCTGAAAATTGAGCTTCGTCTTTCCTCGGCCTATCACCCTCAGACCAACGGCCAGACCGAGAGAACCAACCAAACACTGGAGCAATATCTGCGTTGCTTTTCTTCCTTCTCCCAGGATGACTGGGCATCGCTCTTACCACTAGCAGAATTTGCTTATAACAATTCTATCCATTCTGCCACCAAACAGTCTCCATTTTTTGCAAATTTTGGCTTCCACCCGCTTTTTCTGTCCAGTAATCTTCCTGAATGTTCAGTACCGGCGGTACAGGAAGACCTCAATTTCTTCGAGACCAACAATAAACTCCTACAAGAGACTCTGGCTAAAACACAGGAACACAACAAGGAGGTCTTCGATAAGAAGAGAAGGGGGGAGCTCAACCTCAAGGTCGGGGACCAGGTCTGGTTGTCCACTCTAAACCTGAAATTGGCCTGCCCATCCAAGAAGCTGGGCCCGAAGTTTGTGGGCCCATTCCCTATTGTGAGGAAGCTGAATGACGTGGCTTTTGAATTGAAGCTCCCGGAGTCGTTTCGGATCCACCCAGTCTTTCACGCCTCATTGCTTAAACCCACTGTTCCGGACCCCTTTCCCAATCGGAATGCCAACCCCCCGGTACCTGTGATGATTGATGGAGAATTGGAATACGAGGTCGAATCCATCCTGGACTGCAGAAGAAGACAGAATCGGACTCAGTTTCTGGTCAAATGGAAGGGGTATGGCCCCGAGGAAAACTCCTGGGAACCGGAATCCAACCTGCATGCGAAGAGGCTAATCCTTGCCTTCAAGAGGTCTCATCCAGATAAGATGGCACGGTTGGGCATCCGGAGGCTGCCCCTTGGGGGGGGGGGCAATGTCACGATCGACCTTCCGATCGTACATAGGAGACTCATCCGCAGGCGTCCTCAGACGCAGGTTGGCGCGAACGAACGCACGCGTGTGCGTGTAGATCCTAACAGGCGCACACGGGTGCGCGTTGACACAAACGCGGGCGCACACGGGCGCGCGACCAAGCGAACGGGCGTACGCGGGGACGCGGGGTCACGAACGGGAGCACGGTTACCCGCGGGGGCACGCAAACTCACCGTGCGACCGTTCTTGGCGCCCAATAGGTTATTTAAGGGATCAGCTCCTGTTCTCCCGTGCTGTCCTGTCTACAGCGTTCCCGTGACTTCTGCTTCTTGCTCCTGCCTGTTCCTGATACTGAACCCCGCCTGTTTGACCTTGTTGATTGCTGCCTGCCTCCGACCCTTTGCCTACCTGACTACGCTTCTGCCTTCTGCCTTGTACCTCTGCTGCCCGATAGATACCGACCCGGCTCGTTCGTGACCACGCCTGCTGCACCCACCTGAACCACCTGTACCAGCTGCTCCTGCTGTTCCTGCCTGCCTGCCAGTACCAGCTGCTCCTGCTGTTCCTGCCTGCCTGCCAGTACCAGCTGCTCTTGCTGTTCCTGCCTGCCTGCCAGTACCAGCTGCTCCTGCTGTTCCTGCTTGTCTGCCAGTACCAGCTGCTCCTGTGGTGCCCGCTGTCTACCACCTCCCGTTCCAGTCTGACCTCCTGTGCCAGTCGGTGGAGGATCTCCGTTGCTGCAACCCGGCCTGGCACTTGTGCCCTCCGAACTCTTGAATCCCTGTCTCCACCTCCAGGGGCTCTCGAGCCGGAGGCTTACGAGGCGCCGCTCCCTGCTTTCTGGGCTCTCCTACCAGGTAACGTGACAGCTAGCTATCTTGCTCGTTTTAAATAGAGCGTGCAGTCAGTGGTAGGAGATTGTGCGTGCTGTCTGCGTGCTCTGAACCCAGTATACACCGCTATATCCATCTATATAGCTAGCTATCTTGCTCGTTTTAAATAGAGCTTGCAGTCAGTGGTAGGAGATTGTGCTTGCTGTCTGCGTGCTCTGAACCCAGTATACACCGCTATATCCACTTATATAGCTAACTATCTTGCTCGTTTTAAATAGAGCTTGCAGTCAGTTGTAGGAGATTGTGTGTGCTGGCTGCGTGCTCTGATCTGTGAGAACTTCCAGAGTGGTGGAGGAGGAGAGGGAGCTAATGGCATCGGTCAGCCCAGGCCAGGAGCCTGTTTCTCGGCCTGAGGAAAGGCGTGGAGCCCTAAAGCTCCAGGAGTTCATTAAGGAGGAGAGGCTGTACTTAGAAAACCAGCTTGACTTGGTTGACTGGTCTCTGAGACAGCCAGGAGAAGACGTGGAGAAATCTGCGGAGAGGAAAAGGAAAGTCAAGAACTTAATGGTAAAGGCTTCTCGCTGTTACTGCGAAAAAATGAAAGTTTTGGCCGAGCTGAGTAATAGACGCGACAGATCAGGTATCGGAAAGAGACCAGAATTTAAAGCTGCCATAGACGGACTGAAAAAGCAGTGTAACATGCTTGGTGGGCTTCTGTCAAACCTAATTGAAAGTGCTTCAAGCGAGAAAGACTTTTTATTGGGCATAGATAAGGTCATGAGAGTGGCGTGTGAGGAAGGCTCTCAAGCAGTAAGACGCCGCAAGCAGCCTTTTAACCCCAGCCGCAACGCCTGAAGGAGAGATGGAGGGTCCCTCTATGGAGGACACCCGCGGAGAGGCAGATGCAGATGAAGGGTCCCAGGCGGTAAGGTGCCGTAAACAACGTCTATCGCAGACAGTAGAGCCCACGAGAGAGGCGGCGGACCTTTCAGAAGATGAGGTGTCAGCAGAAGAGGAAAAGGAACCGAATGTTTCGACTTCAAAAGAAACAGTTGTGGAGAGAAATGGTATGAACTCTAAACCCACGACCACTGGTTCAGGTAACACCGCGGAGGGTCCCGGCAAACCTGGGGGTACTCAGCCTGCAAGCAGGGCTGTGATCCCGGTGGTAGCGGTGAACTCCGGTGATGCGGTTGTGAGCCAGGGTCAGAGGGTGAAACAAATCCCGGTGGTACAGCTTTAAAAGACTAGGAGTGAAAGAAGAGAAGAAGGTTATGGACTTACCATGTCAGTCCCCAGTGAACCCGGCCGGTGTTTGCGAGCAGGGCACGCCGTCAGCGGTGTTCTCGGCTGCCGCTGCTGCAAGCCGGTCCCTGGGCAAGGGGAAAGGACTTAAGGGTGAGGGTGGGAGAAAAGGTCAAGCCAGCGTGGCTGCTACTGTAGGGAATGCAGTGGCGGCCAGCAGTAAAGCCATGGGTGGTGCTAAGGTAATGGCGGCAGAGCGTGGTGAGACGCCGTCTTCCCGCGGTAAGGGAGGAGGTGTTTCCAAACAGGAAGCCAGTAAATGTTTGGCGGGAAGAAATGGCGCGGTTTCTGAGGGCGGAGTCATTGGCAGGGAGGCTGTGGTCGCGCCGGAAGTGACGCCCTGTCCGAAAACGGAAGTTGACCTCGTGGAGCACTTCTGGTCGACGGCTTCCGGTGCGATGACCCAGCGGGAGGAAGTGGGTGATGTTGATAATAATACGTGTGCGGAAATGTATGAATGTTTACTGCCTGGACAAGTGTCGGCATGGGGTGATTGTCCCATGGGTAATCTGGGAGAGGATAGTCCAGCAATGGACTATATTAAGTATTTAGAAGGTTCCCATCAAACACAAGGACAAGTTTTGGTGGACTCTTGTGGAGCACATGCAGAGGTGGGAGGGTCGGATAGCCTGGATGCTCTTTTTTGTGACCAGCCAAGTGGCCTAGGAGAGGGTCTCCCAGTGGTCCGGCATGAGAGTATGGAAGTGGAGGGAGGTAGGCAGGTTGAGGAAGTCTGTGCTGCTCATCCAGGTCCTAAAGAGGGAGTTTCTTCCCCCAGGCCTGTTTTGAGGGGTTCACCAGAGGTCAGGCTCCTGAATGCGCTGGGAGAGAAGCGCTCTTATGCTAATGTGGCTGGGTCGAATGTGCCTTTGGACCACATATATAACCAGTTTGAGGCTGGTAATTTCCGGGTTCCCCCGGCTGACCAGTTCTCTGGGGCCAATTCATGGTCTCGGGGTACGGGTGGTCCAGAGCGCAAACGCCGCAACGTGGTGCAGCTAAGATGGGAGGGAGAGGGTCAGTGCCCCAGTAGGGGCCAGGTAGTAGATATGATTTTATCGCTGGGAATCAAGGTCAGTGAGATCTTTGCGGTCATTCACCCCTCGGGATCTCCTGACTTTGATTTAAGCTTTACCAATGTGGTAATAATGGAAATTTTTATCACCTCCTTTAGTTTGATTAAGGGGACAGATCCTTGGAAGGGTTTCCGGATCATCCCATTGAGTAGACAGGAGGATGTAAAGAACCTCACAATCCTCGTGAGGAACGAAACCCTGCCGCCGGAGGATATTGCGACATGGCTGAGTAGACATGGTCAGCTGCAATGTCCTCTGAGCAAAAGCTTAGACGAGCGTGGAGTTTGGACTGGGGCGTGGAACAGCAGGATTTGGTTGCGGAGAGCCGGTAGTACGGTGGCACGGTAGTGCATTTATAGGACGGGACCGAATCCTGGTGTTCTATCCGGGACAACCTCGACGTTGTTTTAAATGTGGGAGTCCGACTCACTTGAGTGCGGATTGCACTGTAGTGAGATGCATTAAGTGCAACAAGTTCGGTCACTCAAGTGAAGCATGTGGTCTAATTTGCTGCAACCTGTGTGGCCAAATGGGTCACCCTTTTAGCAGGTGTCCTAGGGCTTATAGGGGAGAAGCCACATCTGGTGGTCAGTCCAGAGGTGATGGTGCCCCTCCTGGGCCCAGACGGGGGAATGTAGGGGATAAACAGAGTACAGCCCACAAAGCAAGGGGGGAGCCTTCTGGGGCTGCTAAATCCTCCCATGCTGTGGAGACCTCTTGCACTGAAGGTACGTCTAAAGGTGAAGGTCCATCTGCTGAAAGTATACCAATGGAGGGTGTGGTTTGTCCTGGGGATGAAGCTCCTACAGAGGGTTCTGGGGGGAAGGGCCCCTCTCTTGCCCCTCCTCTTGCTGGGGGCGCCCCCTGTGGGAAGGTGATGCCCCGACGGGGGCTGAGCCCAGCGAAGGGGAGGCGAGGAAGAGTCTTGAGGAAAGGGTCAGTAAGGCAGATGCCGGAGCGGATGAGCTCCTCTCGGAGCAGGAGCCCTCTTAGATCTTCTGTTCCGGCTTCTCCTTCCCCGTGTCGTGGTCTTCCTGACGCGGGAGTTGAGTCCTCCGGTTCATCAATGGCCGAGGATGAACGGGGGAGTGGTAAGGTGATAGAAAAGGAGGCTGGTAAAATTCAGGGTGAGGAAGTGGTAAGGGAAGGTTCTGGTGGGGAAAGAAATTCTGTACCTGGATGCAGTAGTAGGGTTATTGGAAAGAAAAAGAAGAAAAAGAAGGGGTGTAGTGATTGGAACAAATTCTTTGACAGTATGTCTGATGATTAAGTTCGGGATTTTATTTTGTCCCGTATGTTAAGTTTGCAAAGTTGTTTTGTTATGTGATTATGTAAAGTTTACTTGTTATAAGTTATGTTTGGTAATGTATGGTAGCAGTTTATTAAAATAAAAACATCCACCTACATAGCTCTTCTCTATTTGAGCCATCTGCCATCTGCAGGAGTTAGTGGAAGTTGTGTGTGCCTCCAGCACAATATACACTACCCAATTGCTGGTTTTCCCAACTCCCTTCAGGCCATTACCATGTCTGGAAGGCCAGCAAGGAGAGGCAGACAGGCGCGAGCCAATAAAAGAGGGCAAGCAGGCTCTGTGTCTAGAGACAACAGTGCTGGTCGTGGGCGTGGTGCATCGTCATCATCAGCATGTGGCCATGGGACACACTTGTCCTTCTTTTCGGCAGCTGGACATGTTGAGCCACAACATGCCAACGACTTGGTAGAGTGGATGACCAAGCCCTCTTCATCCTCCTCATCATCTCTCACCCAGGATCAGGGTACTAGCAAAGCAGCTGCCAACGCATCGTCTTCCCTCCTCTCAATGTCATCATCAGTGACTCCTTCCCTAGACCCACCACGTCCTCCTGAGGAGTCTCCTGAACTCTTTGAGCACAGTGTTGGGTACATGCTCCAGGAGGATGCCCAGTGTTTTGTAGGCTCTGATGATGATACTCAGCTAGAGGAAGGCAGTAGTGTGAATGCAGAGAGAGGGGATGCTCAAGAAGGACAGCAATCTGGCAGTCATGTTCCACAAGCTGCAGCATACTGTCAGGTTTGCTCCAGCGATGAAGAGGGAGGGAATGATGAGGGCACTGACTCCACGTGGGTGCCTGGTAGGAGAGAGGAGGAGGAGGAGGAGACACATGTCCAATGAGGCAGGATGCCCTCCGGGGGCCAGCTTAGGGGCAGCACACCGACTGAATCACACCGCAAAGCTCCGCCTGTGCAGGGCGCTGCCTCTGCGCGTTATTCTAAAAGTTCTTTGGTGTGGGCCTTTTTTGAGACGAGTGCATCAGATCACACCGCTGCTATTTGCAACATATGTCTCAAGCGTATCTCGCGGGGCCAAAACATCAGCCGCTTTCGCACCACATGCTTGACCAGACATATGTTGACCTGCCATGCAGCTCGTTGGCAAGCATACCTCAAAGACCCACACCAAAGAACAAAGCTTACCTCTCCTTGCTCCTCATCTGCTGGGATCTCCAACCCCACTAGACCTTCAGTCCTCTCTGAAACCTGCTCTGAGAGGAATGAAGGTATAGAATTAGGTGTGTCACAGCCAAGTGCTTCCGGGCACTCTGCTAGCAGTACACCCACGTCCGATTATAGCAGGCAAATGTCACTGCCCTAGCTGCTGGACTGGCGAAAGAAGTTCACTCCCAGCCATCCACATGCCCAGCGGTTGAATGCTAGCTTGGCTAAATTGTTAGCACTTCAACTGCTGCCTTTTCATTTGGTAGACTCGGCCCCCTTCCGTGAGTTTGTACAATGTGCGGTTCCTCAGTGGCAGCTGCCCAAACGCCACTTTTTCTCACGGAAGGCGATTCCGGCTCTCTACCGGCATGTGGAAGGCAATGTCCTTGCATCACTGGACAGGGCGGTCAGCGGTAAGGTGCATATTACCGCTGACTCATGGTCCAGCAGGCATGGACAGGGACGTTACCTGTCTTTCACGGCCCATTGGATCACTCTTCTGGCAGCTGGGAAGGATGCAGGACAAGGTGCAGTAGTGTTGGAGGTTGTTCCGCCACCACGCCTCCAAAATGCTACTATTGGTTGTGACACACCTCTCTCCTCCACCCCCTCCTCTTCTTCTTCCTCCATGGCCTCTTCCAGTGCTCTGTCCTCAGAGCCAGCGGTGCTCCGTAGGTGTTCCAGGGGCTACGCAAGTACGCAGGCAACACGATGCATGCCGTGCTTGCGCTGGTTTGTTTGGGGGACAGGAGCAACACTGGGGTGGATGTTTTGTCAGCTCTGCAGGGGCAGGCCAAAAGGTGGTTGACGCCATGCCAGCTTAAGCCAGGAATGGTGGTTTGCAACAATGACACCAACCTCCTCTCCGCCCTCCGACAGGGACAACTGACCCATGTGCCCTGTGTGGCTCACGTCCTTAACCTGGTGGTGCAGCGGTTCTTGGGCAGGTACCCGGGCTTACAGGATGTCCTGAAGCAGGCCAGGAAAGTCTGTGTGCATTTCCGACAATCATTTAATGCCTGTGCTCGGCTGGCTGAGCTCCAAAAGGAGTTGAACCTGCCCAAGAACCGCCTTATATGTGACATGCCCACCAGGTGGAACTCAAGGATGGTGAGCAGTGACAGTGCATGCATCAGTGACACTGTACCTCTTGTCCACCTCTTGGAGCATACGCTGCGTGGAATAATGGACAGGGCACTTGAGGCAGAACAGAGGCAGGAAGAGGAGGACTTCCTTGCCTCTCAAGGCCCCCTTTATCCAGACAGTGTTCCTGCTGTGCCACCCATCACACAGGAAGAGGATGAGGATGAGGAGGAGGAGGAGGATGATTGTGTCAGCATGGAGGTGGAGGCTGGCACTCAGCATCAGCAGCAGTCTTTTAGGGATGATTTACAGTCCCAAGAAACCCGTGGACTTGTATGTGACTGGGAGGGGGTAGCTGCGGATCATGTTGTCCTTAGTGACCCAGAGGACTCCGGACCGAATGCCTCAGCTAACCTACGCTGCATGGCCTCCCTGATCCTGCAAAGCCTGCGGAAGGATCCTCGTATTCTTCGGATCAAGGAGAGGTACCATTACTGGCTGGCCACTCTCCTTGATCCACGGTACAAGGGTAAGGTTGCCAACCTTATCTTGCCGTCGCAGAGGGAGCAGAGGATGAGACATCTCCGGGAGGCCTTGCAGAAAGGTCTGTGCAATGCGTTCCCAGAGACTGGGAGGTTACAAACTCCTGGTCCTGGACAACGTGTTGCTGAGGCATCGGTCAGAAGGAGCGGTGGAGAAGGTGGCCGTCTAACCGATGCTTTCAGACAATTTTTTAGTCCGCAGCCCCAAGGTATGATCAGTTTCAGCAACCATCGCCAGCGTCTGATTTACATGGTGCAGGAATACCTAGGGGCAAGGTCAGACTTGGACACCTTTCCCACCGAAAATCCTCTGGCTTACTGGGTCTTGAGGATGGATCACTGGCCAGAGCTTGCACAGTATGCAATTGAGCTACTGGCCTGTCCTGCATCCAGCGTTCTTTCGGAACGCACCTTCAGTGCTGCTGGTGGCTTTGTTACCGATCACAGGGTGCGCCTGTCCACCGACTCAGTTGATCGACTGACCTTCATCAAGATGAATCAGTCTTGGATCACCCACAGCTACCAAGCACCTGAAGCTGATGTAACCGAATAATTTTTTTGAAATATCACATCCCTTCAAGAATGCCTATGCTGATGCTGAGTGACTGTCCTGTTATGTTGATTGTCTATCCTCTTCCTCCTCCGCTGATATGTTGGAAGAACATTTTTGGTTCTGGGTGATGCCATCAGCCCAATTTTTCTGCCCATGTTTAACAGGGGCATTTAATTAAAATTTTTGATGCAATGCTTTGCGGCAGGGCTAATTCCTGCACTAAAACTAGAGTATATGGGAGAGGTTGCAGTGTCGTGGCACCAGCACCAGTGCCTAAGGCCCAATTTTTCTGCCCCTGTTTAACAGGGGCGTTTAATTACAATTTTTGATGCAATGCTTTGCGGCAGGGCTAATTCCTGCACTAAAACTAGAGTATATGGGAGAGGTTGCAGTGTTGTGGCACCAGCACCAGTGCCTAAGGCCCAATTTTTCTGCCCCTGTTTAACAGGGGCGTTTAATTACAATTTTTGATGCAATGCTTTGCGGCAGGGCTAATTCCTGCACTAAAACTAGAGTATATGGGAGAGGTTGCAGTGTCGTGGCACCAGCACCAGTGCCTAAGGCCCAATTTTTCTGCCCCTGTTTAACAGGGGCATTTAATTACAATCTTTGATGCAATGCTTTGCAGCAGGGCTAATTCCTGCACTAAAACTAGAGTATATGGGAGAGGTTGCAGTGTCGTGGCACCAGCACCAGTGCCTAAGGCCCAATTTTTCTGCCCCTGTTTAACAGGGGCGTTTAATTACAATTTTTGATGCAATGCTTTGCAGCAGGGCTCATTCCTGCACTACAACTAGAATATATGGGAGAGGTTGCAGTGTCGTGGCACCAGCACCAGTGCCAGCAGCCCAATTTTTCAGCCCCTGTTTAACAGGGACATGTAATTACAATTCTTGATATAATATTTCACAGGAGGGCCCGTTCCTGTGCCCACCCAGAGTAACTGTGAGGACTTATAGTGTTGTGGCACCAGCACCACAACCACCAAAGGTCAATTTTTCTACCACTGTTCAACAATGGCATGTAATTACAATTCTTGATATAATCATTCACAGCAGGGCGCTCCAGCGCCCACCAAGAGTCACTTTGAGGGCTTACAATGTTGTGGCAAAACCAACACCTTGTTCCGCCATTTCTGCAGAGCATATAGGGCAGGCCCCTACTTTCAAACATCCAACTTACAAACATCTCCTACTTGCAAACGGAAGGAGACAACAGCAAGTGAGATGAAAAAAGACGGACGGCAAAACAAATTATACAGGGGTGATAACCCTTCCCTATGTTTTCCAAAAAGTTTAACCACTTGCTTACTGGGCACTTAAACCCCCCTCAGTCCCAGACCAATTTTCAGCTTTCAGCGCTGATGCACTTTGAGTGACAATTGCGCGGGCATACAACACTGTACCCAAATGAAATTTTTATCATTTTTTTCCCACAAATAGAGCTTTCTTTTGGTGGTATTTAGTTACAGCTCGGAGTTTTATTTTTTGCTAAACAAACAAAAAAAGATGCAAAAAAAAAAAAAATCATGTTTTAATAGTTTGTTATAAAATTTTGCAAACGGGTCATTTTTCTCCTTCATTGAAGTGCGCTGATTAGGCGGCACTGATAGGCTGCATTGGTGGGCACTGATGGGCTGCATTGGTGGGCACTGATGGGCTGCATTGGTGGGCACTGATGGGCTGCACTGGTGGGCACTGATAGGCATAGTTAAGGCGGCACTAATAGGCACAGATAAGGCGGCACCGATGGGCACAGATAAGGCGGCACTGATGGGCAAAGATGGGCACAGATAAGATGGCACGGATGGGTGGCACGGATAAGTGGCACGGATGGGTGGCACGGATGGGCACTGATAGGTACCACAGATAAATGGGACTGATGGGCACTGATAGGTGGCTCTGATAGGTGGCACTGCTGGGCACTGATGGGCGGCACTGCTGGGCACTGATGGGCGGCACTGCTGGGCACTGATGGGCGGCACTGGGGTGCAGCACCTTTGAGGCAGATTGGGTGGCACTGTGGGTGGCACTGTGGGGTGGCACTGTGGGTGGCACTGTGGGTGGCACTGTGGGCACTATGGGCACTGACAGGGGGCACTGACGGGGGGCACTTACTTTTTCTTTTATTTTACTTCAGGATGGCACTGCGGGAGGCAGGTGGGCACAGGCAGGTGGCAGGTGGTCCCTTGTATTGATGGCCGTGATCGGGACTGATGTCCCGATCACGGCCGCCGGTGATCGGCTTTTTTTTTCTCTCCTCGCGCTGTCAGCGCGAGGAGGAATAATAGCCGATTACCGGCTCCGTTCTATCACATGATCAGCTGTCATTGGCTGACAGCTGATCACGTGATAAGGGGTCGGGATCGACCCCTTACACGGATCGGTGATCAGGCGAGTCTCACGGACTCGCCGATCACAGAGCGCGCCGCGCGTGCCCCTCAGGGGGCGCGCAGGCCGCTCGTAACCAGGACGACGTCAATAGACGTAGTCCTGGAAATGTAGGTCCGCGCTAATGCCGTCATTTGGCAATAGCGCGGATCTGAAGTGGTTAAAAAATATTTTTTTGGACTGGAGCTACACTTTAAAAATGTACCAGTTGAAAATGACAAACAGATTCAACTTAACACAACAAATCTACACAGTCCCTGTCTTGTTTGCACCGCCTGTATACTGCTGTTCTGAGTATATAGGGCCTGGGGGCCACACGTATTTCATTTTTTTAATATGGGTAAGGGGTTCCCCTTAATATCCGTACAAGACCCAAAGGGGCTGGTAATGGGCAGGGAGGGCTACCCATGCCATTTTTCTCAGTGATTTTCAACCATATTGCAGGAACCAGATATAACATTAAAACCGCAAGCAGTTTGAAATGACGTTATTTCCGTTAAATGTCATTTTGTGCAGAGACTGTTCTAAACACGGGAAACACGTGGCACTTCACAGGCATACTATAGACACCCCCAGGCACCATATTTAAAGGATTTCACTTTTTTTTTTCACTTTAATCGTCATTAAAATCAGTGCTCCCACCAAAACGGCCATTTTTAAAACTTTTTTTGCATTGACCCATGTCCCCTGGGGCAGGAGCCAGGTCCCCAAACCCTTTTTAGGACAGTATCTTGCATATTAGCCATTAAAATTAGCACTTTTAATTTCGAACGTTCGAGTCCCATAGACTTCAATGGGGTTCTAACGTTCGTACGAATTTGGGGTCCATTCGAAAGTTCTGGTGCGAACCGAACTGGGGGGTGTTCGGCTCATCCCTAGTCATTATCTTCTATTATAGTTATGTTACCTAAACCACGATCAGATTTAACTATCTGGTCTAATTATCGTCCCATTTCTCTCTTTAATTTAGACATTAAAATATTAGATAAGGTCCTTGCGTCTCGTTTGAATAATTTTATAGGTCACCTAATTCATCAAGACCAAACGGGTTTTATACCCAAGAGACAGGCAGGAGACAATATTAGAAGAGCACTATTACTTATTCAAGCCGCTAAAAACAGACGTGTCCCAACTTGCCTTCTATCTTTGGATATCAGTGAGGCGGCGTACACACGGGCGGATTGTCTGCCCAAACTAAGTTCGTCAAACAGTCCGCTCAAACTTTTGAATGAACGAACTTGCCCACACACGGCACTTTTTGAGCGGACTAATACGGCAAACTAAGTTCGTCGTACTAAGTCCGCGCAACTTTTGAAATGAACGGACTCGCCCACACACGTGGAGGACAGTCCGCTCATTTCGAGCGCGTGTCAAGGTAGGCGGGGCCCGCGACGGAGACGTCGCGGGCTCCGCCGCCTGGAATGTACTTAAAGGGGAACCCCAATGCCGAAAAAAAATCGGCGTGGGGGTCCCCCAAAGTCCACAACAGAACCTTGTCCGAGCACGCTACCCGGCCGGCCAGGAAAGGGGGGCGAGCGAGCGCGCCCCCCCTCCTGAGCCGTACCAGGCCGCGTGCCCTCAACATGGGGGGTGCCTTGGGGAAGGGGGGGGCGCGCGGCCCCCCCACCCCAAAGCACCCTGTCCCCATGTTGATGAGGACAAGGGCCTCTTCCCGACAACCCTGGCCGTTGGTTGTCGGGGTCTGCGGGCGGGGGGCTTATCGGAATCCGGGAGCCCCCTTTAATAAGGGGGCCCCCGGATACCGGCCCCCCACCCTATGTGAATGAGTATGGGGTACAATGTACCCCTACCCATTCACCTGTAAAATAAAAGCAAAAAAAAACACAACACACGAGATAAAATATTTTATTGCACAGCTCCGGGGGTCTTCCGTCTTCGGGGGTCTTCTCGCCGGACTCCTCCGCTATCTTCTTGTAGCTCTTTTGCTAGCGGAGGAGTCCGGCTTTCTTCCTCCCCGCCGCCGGCCTCTTCTCCCGACTTCGGGGGTCTTGTCCCCCTCTTCGGTTCTTCTGGAAGGCGGCGACGGCGGCGACGGCGGCGACGGCGGCGACGGCGGCGACAGCGGCTACAGAAGACCGGGCCACCGCCTGTAAAAGAGCTATAAGAAGGCGCGGTGGCCCGGTCTTCTGTAGCCGCTGTCGCCGCCGTCGCCGCCTTCCGTTCTTCTTCTTCTTCTTCTTCTCCAGGAGATGTTGACACGACGCTCTCTCCGGCCGGAATGCCAGAGCCGCGCTGCGCTGCCACTTATATAGTGACAATTGGGCGGTGTCACATGGTATATGTCACATGGGTTGGTCACATGGTGACCCCGCCCCCTTACGATGTCATAGTCCCCATGTGACATCAACCCATGTGACCAACCCATGTGACATATACCATGTGACACCGCCCCATTGTCACTATATAAGTGGCCGCACAGCGCGGCTCTGGCATTCCGGCCGGAGAGAGCGTCGTGTCAACATCTCCTGGAGAAGAAGAAGAAGAAGAAGAAGAAGAACGGAAGGCGGCGACGGCGGCGACAGCGGCTACAGAAGACTGGGCCACCGCCTGTAAAAGAGCTATAAGAAGGCGCGGTGGCTCGGCAGAAGAACCGAAGAGGGGGACAAGACCCCCGAAGTCGGGAGAAGAGGCCGGCGGCGGGGAGGAAGAAAGCCGGACTCCTCCGCTAGCAAAAGAGCTACAAGAAGATAGCGGAGGAGTCCGGCGAGAAGACCCCCGAAGACGGAAGACCCCCGGAGCTGTGCAATAAAATATTTTATCTCGTGTGTTGTGTTTTTTTTTGGGTACTTTTATTTTACAGGTGAATGGGTAGGGGTACATTGTACCCCATACTCATTCACATAGGGTGGGGGGCCGGTATCCGGGGGCCCCCTTATTAAAGGGGGCTCCCGGATTCCGATAAGCCCCCCGCCCGCAGACCCCGACAACCAACGGCCAGGGTTGTCGGGAAGAGGCCCTTGTCCTCATCAACATGGGGACAGGGTGCTTGTCCCCATGTTGAGGGCACGCGGCCTGGTACGGCTCAGGAGGGGGGGCGCGCTCGCTCGCCCCCCTTTCCTGGCTGGCCGGGTAGCGTGCTCGGACAAGGTTCTGTTGTGGACTTTGGGGGACCCCCACGCCGATTTTTTTTCGGCGTTGGGGTTCCCCTTTAAGTCCATACCAGGCGGCGGGGCCCGCGAAGTCTCCTTCGCGGGCCCCGCCTACCTGGAGAGGCGCTCGAAATGAGCGGACTTTTCTCCGGGCGGGAACAGTTCGCTCATTTCGAAAGTACAGCGGACTGGCCCACACACGGGCGGACTGTCCGCTCAAACCAAGTTTCAGCGGACAGTTTTACGGAAATTCCGTAAGACTTTGTTCATCAGACAGTCCGCTGAAACTGTCCGCTGAAGCCCACACACGAGCGGACTGTCCGCTGAAACACTGTTCAGCGGACAAAGTTGGGCGAACAGTCCGCCCGTGTGTACACGGCCTAAGGCTTTTGACTCAGTCACCTGGCCTTATATGCAATTTACTCTAAAAAAAATTGGGTTTTGGTACTCATTTCCTGACTTGGATCTCTTCCCTCTATAACAATCCCAGGGCGTATATTAAATATGCAGGTTATAAATTAGCAATATTAGACATCAGAAGAGGCACAAGACAGGGTTGTCCCTTATCCCCACTACTTTTTGCCCTACTTATGGAACCTTTGGCACAATTAATTAGATCTAACCCAGATATCAAAGGTATTGAACTAAGTGGGCATCACCATAAACTGTGTCTTAATGCGGATGACATACTTATTTATCTATCTCATCCCCACATTTATGCCCCAATTCTTCTGCGAATATTGGATACATTTTCACATATTTCCAGTCTCTTTGTAAACCCCACCAAATCAAATGCATTGAATATTTCTATAAAACACTCTGACCTATTACAGGCTCAATCCTCTCTACCTTTCAATTGGGTTGATCGCCAATTACCATATTTAGGTGTACACCTTACATCCTCACTTTCTGATCTTTTTGCAGCTAATTATTTACCCCTGCTGAAGCAAGTTACAGGCTTATTAAAGCAATGGTCCGCACTACCACTATCATGGATGGGTCGGATTAACGCAATAAAAATGTCAATACTGCCTACGTTTTTTATTTATATACGGTACTTCCCATTTCCATACCTTCATATTTTTTTACGACTCACACAGTGTAGAATTATGTCTTTTATTTGGAAGAATATTAAACCCCGTATACCTAAATCCACTTTATATCTTAGTAAAACCAGTGGAGGCTTGGGGCTACCTAACTTCGCTTCTTACTACTTTGCAGCTCAACTATCGATACTCCCTAAATATCATTCAATAGAAGACATACCTTTATGGGTATCTATTGAAGCCATTGATTGTGACCCCATATCAGTGGCCAATCTACTATGGATTCAGCCAAAGGACAGATCGCATCTGACTAATCCTATCACAAAACATTCATTGGTTATCTGGGATAGATTTGGTAGTTCATGTAAATTACAATCAGTACATAATCCACTTCTTTCCTTTCTAGGGAATCCAGCTTTTTAATCCTGCATGGACATTTCCAAAATCTTTTTCAGCATGGTCTTCTACTAATCTGACTAGATTCTATAAGCAATTATCCTCAAATACCTTTCAAACATTCCCTATGCTATGTACGAACTACGGGCTCTCAAACAATGAGATATTTCAATATCTACAAATTAAAAATTTCTATATGCCTCTTACTGGGTCAGGTTTAGCACTTAGTCAGATGTCTAAATTTGAACATATTTGTATACCGTATATACTCGAGTATAGGCCGACCCGAATATAAGCCGAGGCCCCCAATTTACCCCCAAAAAAACTGGCAAACTTATTGACTCGTGTATAAGCCGAGGGTGAGACATGCCTGTCCATCCCTGTGTGTCCGTCCATCCCTGTGTGTCCGTCCATCCCTGTGTGTCCGTCCATCCCTGTGTGTCCGTCCATCCATCCCTGTGTGTGTGTGTGTCCATCCATCCATCCATCCCTGTGTGTGTGTGTCTCCATCCATCCATCCATCCATCCCTGTGTGTGTGTGTCTCCATCCATCCATCCATCCATCCCTGTGTGTGTGTGTCTCCATCCATCCATCCATCCATCCCTGTGTGTGTCTCCATCCATCCGTGTGTGTGTGTGTGTGTGTGTGTGTGTGTGTGTGTGTGTGTGTGTCCAGCCTACCTTTGTCCCGAGCCTCCGTCCCGTGCCTTGCCTCCTTGCCTCCGTCCCGTGCCGTGCCTTGCCTTGCATCCGTCCCGTGTCGTGCCTTGCCTTGCCCCCGTCCCGTCCCGTCCCGTGCCGTGCCGTGCCTTGCCTTGCCTCCGTCCCGTGCCCTCTTCGTCGGCGGCCATTGTAAAATTCAAAAGCTGCGCCGCCGCCTTCGCCTGTGATAGGCGGAACACTGAATTTCCCAGCAGCCTGTGTTCCGCCTATCACAGACGTCGTATCATCCTCGTCCGTAGTACGAGGATGATACGATGTCCGTGATAGGCGGAACACAGGCTGCTGGGAAATTCAGTGTTCCGCCTATCACAGGCGAAGGCGGAGCCGGAGGCGCGGCTTTTGAATAGAATGGCCGCTGTCTGTCTGCTCGACACGCTGATCGAGCGGGCAGACAGCGATGACTCGAGTATAAGCCGAGGGGGGCACTTTCAGCCTCAAAAAAGAGGCTGAAAATCTCGGCTTATACTCGAGTATATACGGTAAGTGACCCACATGTTAAAGGTTTAATTTCATATGTGTACCAAACCCTTATTACTACCCCCAATGAGGTACTTCCATCATATTCTGTTAAATGGGCACAGGATTTGGGTCGAATATTTAACAACAATGACTGGTCCAACATTTGGTTAGCTACTAAATCATCATCTCCCAACTGTTATGCTTTGGAAACTAACTTTACAGTTCTGGCATGATGGTACCTAGTACCAGCAAGGATTGCAAAATTTTCTCCATCTTACCCTAATCATTGTTTTAGAGGTTGCTCCTCTCCTGGTACTCATTTTCATATATGGTGGGATTGTCCGGTGGCGCAAGAATTTTGGAATAACATATTTGCAATGGCCTCTAATCTTTAGATATCTATATTGCCCCAGACCCAGCTATTGCACTTTTAAATCTCAAACCAGATTTACTCACACAATTCAAACTACTTGTTTATATTAATACGGCAGCTAAACAAACCATAGCTAAGGCATGGAAAACCAAAAATTTTATTGTGGCGGAAGCCAAACACAGACTGAACAAAGCTCTCATTTTCGATAAAATGACAGCTATTGAAATCAATAATATTAGTAAATTTCACATGATTTGGCAACCATGGGTTAAACATTTCTTTCCTTCTGATTTTGACCAGTCATTGCTGTTCCCACAATAGAATCCTTGTGTATCGCTGTTGTGCTATTGATTTATGTCATGTACCAGGTCACTACCTCGAGAGTTTTCATCTCATCCCTTTTCTTCTCTCTTTTCCTCCTATTCTTCTTTTTTTCTTTTATTTATGTTTTATATTTCAAAAGTTGGTTTATTTCTCATCAACATAGAGAATTTCGGTCTCTTGGTTCTAGTTACGCCACTGATATTGTCCCTGCGCCCTGACCTGCTAACCTGTGACCTGAACCTGTTCCCGATCCTGTATCTGATCCCCATCCAGAGCCTGTCCTGATCCTGTCCCTCCTGTGTTCCAGTTCCCTTTCATCCTTGCCTTGTGCCCTGATTTCCATTCACCTTTCCCCATTTGCTGATTCCCTGTGTATGACCCTGGCTTGGCTTACGTTTGTGATTCTGAAACTGCCCTTGTTTATCTGCTCATCCTCTGTGTATGACCCTGGCCTGGCTTACGTTCTCGATTACGATATTCCCCATCTACTGTGTATAGTTGTTTGTTACTTGTGGGCAGTGTTGGTCATCTTACTTTAAAAAAGTAATTAGTTAAGTTACAAATTACTTCTCCCAAAAAATAATTGTGTTAGTAACTCGGTTACTAAATTGGAAAAGTAATTACTTACTCAGCAAAGTAACTGTGACTTTTTAAAATATTCTATAGAAGGGACTAGTGAATGATGCCGCCTCCATCGGCGAGATTGACACCTCGCGAGCCCGTCGCCTGCCATGGATTTAAAAAAAGCTGAAAAAACGGCATAGGGGTCCCCCCAAGGTCCATAGCAGACCCTTATCTGAGCACGCAGCCCGGCTGGTCAGGAAAGGTGGTGGGGACGAGCGAGCGCCCCCCCCCTCCTGAACCATACCAGGCTGCTTGCCCTCAACATGGGGGGGTACTTTGGGGAAGGGGTGCCCTATAGCCCCCCCACCCCAAAGCACGTTGTCCGCATGTTGATGAGGACAAGGGCCTCTTCCCGACAGCCCTGGCCATTGGTTGTCGGGGTCTGCAGGCAGGGGGCTCATCAGAATCCGGGAGCCCCCTTTAATAAGGGGCCCCCAGATTCTGGCCCCCTACCCTATGTGAATGAGTATGGGGTACGATGTACCTCTACCCATTCACCTGGGGAAAAAAGTGTTAATAAAAAAACACAACACAGGTTTTTAAAGTACTTTATTAGACAGCTCCTGGGGTCTTCTTCCGACTTCGGGGGTCTTCTCGCCGGACTCCTCCGCTATGTTCTGCTCTTTTACCATTAGCTCTATTACTAGCAGAGGAGCCCGGATTTCTCCTTTGTCGCCGCTGCTGTCCGGGGTCTTCTTCCGACTTCGGGGGTCTTGTCCAGCTCTTCGCTTCTTCTACCGAGCCTCTGCTATCTTCTTACAGCTCTTTTACTAGCGTTGGCCCGGTCTTCTTCTTCTTCTTTCTTCTTCTTTTGACACAATGCTCTCTCCGGCTGTGATGGCAGGGAAGCCTTGTGGGGCGACTTATATAGGCATAAGGGATGGGGTCACCGGGTGATGTCACATGGTGACACAACGCCCCTTATTATGTCACAGTCCCAGCATCCCCTGGGACTTTGACATCATAAGGGGTGGGGTCACCATGTTACATCACCCAGTGACGGACGGACGGACGGACGGACGGACGGACGTCCGTCCATCACTGGGTGATGTAACATGGTGACCCCACCCCTTATGATGTCAAAGTCCCAGGGGATGTCCCAGGGGATGTCCATCCGTCCGTCCGTCCGTCCGTCCGTCCGTCCGTCCGTCCGTCCCCAGGTAAAAATGTGCATAACGAAGCCAAGGAAAGATGGAAAAAATCTCCAAATGACAGATTAGACATTCTTATAATATGTCAAAAAAAGTTAGATTTTATTTCCATCATTCACACTTTCAAAATTACAGAAAACAAAAAATGGCATCTGCAAAAGTTTGGGCACCCTGCAGAATTTATAGGGCTGGAGCAGAAGTGGATTCCAGGGCAGAGGTGAAGCACGGCTCCCTCCACCCTCCGATCACAGACTACATACAGCACAAGGTGCTGCTGTATATGTGTGGGATGGACACTGGACAATTACAGGCTGTTAGTAAGACATTACCTGGGCTTCTCCATCCACACAGAGCCAAAACCGAAAGTGACACGCTGCCCATCCATGGCACTGCCCAGACATAAGGACATGCAGGAGAATGACCCAATGAGCATGTAGAGGTGCTCTGCACAGCGCCACAGGGCATCAAAAAACACTGCAAATGAAGCGTTTTGCCTGCAATCACGGGATTGCATTGGCATGACGCTTCCATAGTACACTGTGACTGGCGCCCGCCCGAACACAGTGCACTTACAGGAATTTATTTTTTTTCCTTAAAGGGACCATTTATTTATTTATTTATTGTGACTGGCTTTGGGGGGGGGGGGCTTCGCCCATACACCCCCCATGGACGGGCCGCTACTGCTTGTTACCCTCTAAAGTAACTGTGGTAACTGTGGGTCACTGTTTGGTATTTGAGGTGTTTGTGTATTTATATATCACTAATCTTAACCACTTGACAACTGGGCACTTAAACACCCCTCGTGACCAGACCAATTTTCAGCTTTCAGTGCTCTCACACTTTGAATGACAATTCGTCATGTAACACTGTACCCAAATGAATTTTTTGTCCTTTTTTCCCACAAATAGAGCGTTCTTTTGGTGGTATTTGATCACCTCTGGGTTTTTTATTTTTTGCGCTATAAATGAAAAAAGAACAAAAATTTGGAAAAAAAAAACAAGTTTTCTTTGTTTCTGTGATAAAATTTTGCAAATTATTTTTTTTTTTTTCATGAATTTTGGCCACAATTTATACTGCTACATATCTTTGGTAAAAATAATCCAAATTAGTGGATATTATTTGGTCTTTGTGAAAGTTAGAGAGTCTACAAGCTGTGGTGCAAATCATACAAAATTGATCACATCTGATGTACTGGTGGCCAATCTCATTTCCGAACAAGCCAAGAAAGTAAAAATGCCCCCCCCCAAATGACCCATTTTTTGAAAGTAGACATTCCAAGGCATTTAGGAAGAGGCATAGTGAGGTTTTTGGTGTTGTCATTTTTTTCCCACAATTCTTTGCAAAATGAAGATTTTTTTTTATTTTAATTTTTTTCACAAAATTGTCATTGTAATAGGTTATTTCTCTCACACGGCATATGTATACCACAGATGACGCCCCAAAATAAATTCTGCTACTCCTCCTGAGTATTATGATACTACATGTGTGGGACTTTTCCACAGCCTGGCCACTTAGAGAGGCCCAACATGCAGGGAGCGCCATCAGGTGTTCTAGGAGCATAAATTACACATCTAACTTGTTGACTACCTTTTACACTTTTGAAGGCCCTGGAGCACCAGGACAGTGACACTGACGTAGCACTGATGACAGATGGCACTGATACGTGGCACTGATGACACGTGGCACTGATGTGGCACTGATGACGGATGCCACTAATACGTGGCACTGATGACACATGACACTGATGACAGATGGCACTAATATGTGGCACTGATGACACATGGCACTAATACATGTCACTGACAGATGGCACTAATACGTGGCACTAATGACAGATGGCACTAATATGTGGCACTGATGACACATGACACTGATGACAGATGGCACTAATATGTGGCATTGACACGTGGCACTGATGACAGATGGCACTGATACGTGGCATTGATGACACGTGACACTAATAACAGATGGCACGTGACACTGACAGTTGGCACTGTAGACAGATGGCACTGATATGTGGCACTGATGACAGATGGCACTAATATGTGGCACTGATGACACGTGACAGTGATATGGCACTGATAGCAGATGGCCCTATGTGGCACTGATAACACATGGCACTGATGTGGCACTTATCACAGATGGCATTATACGTGGCACTGATGACAGATGGCACTTATACGTGGCACTGGGGACAGATGGCACTGACAGGTGGTATTGGGGCAAATGGAACTGGGGACAGATGGCAATGACAGGTGGCACACTGGGGACAGATGGCACTGGCACACTGGGGACAGATGGCACACTGGGGAGATATTTTACTTACGGCCGCTGCAGCCGTTCATCTCTCCCTCCTCACACGCTGTCTGTGTGAGGAGGGAGAGCAGCGCTGAGAGATGATCTTATATGTTAACATATGAGATCATCTCTCATTGGGCATGCTGATCGCGCTGTAAACGCCCGCTGTGATTGGCCGTTTAAAGCGATCTGTAACTGGCTGTGTCCGGGGGACACGGCCAGCACAGAACTTGCGGAAGTAAACAGGAGGATGTCCAGGGACGGGCTCCCGGCAATTGGCGTCCGCTCTGCAGCCTTCTCTCGGCTATAGAGCGGACGCCTAGTGGTTAATAAAGGTTTATATTTACTTACATGCGCTTTGGTTTCCTCTGCAATCCACACAGTCTGGTCACACCTGGTTTATGACAGTATACCAAGGCCATCTCTGACCAGAAGTGGCTGCACTGAGGAAACATCCTGGTTCGGTTGGCTTGTTTAAGATGGATTTTAATTAAATTGTTTATTATTCTCTGCTGGCGACATAGGATGGTGAATATTGTCGTCAGACTTTAAAAGATTGCACCAGTGACCAGCTGCTGGAAACTATCCGATCAGCTCATACCCTAGTGAATAAGGGCTATATGTTATTTGAAGTAATTCAGCCTTTAATCCAGCTTTGCGCAATGCCAGCCCTGACATGTATTCCCAAAGGGAGTGATAATTTTTCTCCCCCTTCAATTGTGGCCAAGATGAATCCTTAGTATAGCTGTTAGAGGATGATCAGGCTTTTTTCAGGAACATTATTCCTCTTTAGCGATGGCCGAACGGTTCGCCCGGCAGTCGTTTCGCGGCGAATTTGGGCTGTTCGCGGTCCGCCCGATCGGCGGGCTATTGCCGCCGTTCGCCCGGCGGACTTCCGTGTTTACTGTGTAAAAGAACTTTGACCTATGATGACACATCCATCATGGGGTACAGGACAGCCAATTGAGACATTACAGCACATGGACACTTGGACATTCCCCCTAACTTATAAATACACCCGATCCGGCGGCCATTTTATATTCTTTCTTCTGTCACTATAGGGAGAGGTTGCTGTGTGGAGCAGGGAGAGATTGCAGTGACCCAAATCGCTAGCTATTTAGTACACAAAAGTTCTTTTCAGGACTGGTATAGGTGTTAGGTGTAGTTCAGGATATAGGTTTGAGGCAGTGCTGTGCTAGTGATTGTTGCAGCAGCCTGAGTGTCTTTTGTCAGTGTAGAGAAAGAGACAGGACGGTGTGTGCTGCAGGGACAGTCAGTTTAATCATTAGCTTTTACTATCAGGTCCACAAAAGTGCTATTCCAGTTATTGTTCCAGCAGCCTCTGTTTTGTCAGTTTATATAGGGACAGGCAGAAAGCTGTGTGTGAGGCAGTGAGGGTCAGTTTAATCAGTAGCTGTTACTATATTAGGTCCACAAAGGTTCTTTTCAGGACTGGTATCAGTGGTATGGTAATAGGCTTCTACACGTATAATATTCTTTCTTCCAAATATAGAAAGAATATTATACTTGACTGCTGCCCTTCTGCTGCAGTCTGCTAATCAGTCACAACCTACTTGTTCCACAAAGGTCCTTATAAGGACTGGTAACCTGGTGTAGGGTGCTACAGTGCATAGGGTTGAGTGAGGTACAGTCTGCTATTCCGTAAGGACTATTATAGGTCCACAATACATAGGGTCGAGGTGCACTACTGCTGACCGCTGCCCTATATTGCAGCAGTCCTTCATCAGTATAGGGACTGACGTACAGTCTGCTAATCAGTCACACACAACCTACTTGTTCCACAAAGGTCTTTATAAGGACTGGTAACTTGGTCTAGGGTGCTACAGTACATAGGGTTGAGTGAGGTACAGTCTGCTATTCTATAAGGACTGGTATAGGTCCACAATACATAGGGTTGAGGTGCACTACTGCTGACCACTGCCCTATACTGCAGCAGTCCTTCATCAGTATAGGGACTGACGTACAGTCTGCTAATCAGTCACACACAACCTACTTGTTCCACAAAGGTCCTTATAAGGACTGGTAACTTGGTCTAGGGTGCTACAGTACATAGGGTTGAGTGAGGTACAGTCTGCTATTCTATAAGGACTGGTATAGGTCTACAATACATAGGGTTGAGGTGCTCTACTGCTGACTGCTGCCTTATACTGCAGCAGTCCTTTATCAGTATAGGGACTGATGTACAGTCTGCTAATCAGTCACAACCAACTTGTTCCACAAAGGTCCTTATAAGGACTGGTAAGGTATAGGGTACTACAGTACATAGGGTTAAGTGAGGTACCGTCTGCTATTCCTTAAGGACTGGTATAGGTCCACAATACATAGGGTTGAGGTGCACTACTGCTGACCGCTGCCCTTTACTGCAGCAGTCCTTTATCAGTATAGGGACTGACGTACAGTCTGCTAATCAGTCACACACAACCTACTTGTTCCACAAAGGTCCTTATAAGAACTGGGTATAGGGTACTACAGTACATAGGGTTGAGTGAGGTACAGTCTGCTACAGTCTGTCACGCTGCTGATGTCAGTGCTCTCTATCACGGTGCTGCTGTCAGTGCTGTATATCACGGTGCTGGTGTTAGTGCTTTATGTCACACTGCTGATGTCAGTGCTCTCTATCACGGTGCTGTTGTCAGATCACTCTATCACGGTGCAGGTGTCATTGCTGTATGTCACGCTGCTGATGTCAGTGCTCTCTATCACGGTGCTGGTGTCAGATAACTCTATCACTGTGCAGGTGTCATTGCTGTATGTCGCGCAGCTGGTGATCATCTCCTGCACCCTCTTCTTTGCCTACCCTGACCTTCCCTCTCCTCCATTGCCTTCATGTGCTCCACTGTCCTGAATTGTCACAACAATTTCCCATATAAAAAAAGAATGCTTGTAGTTGTCGATCCCAGATTCACCTCATACATGTGTTATGTCATTGGCCATGTGGTGGGACTATGTTTGCACAGCTATTAATTATTTTGTGGCTGCAAATTTGACCTGTAGGTTTGCAAAGTTTGCCTCCCATTGAAGTCAATGGGGCCCGCCGCGAACGTTCCGGTTCGCGAACTATCGGCCGCGTTCGCGAAACGTCCCGTCGGAAGTTCGTCCATCACTATTCCTCTTGTTCCCAGCAGGTGTTGTCTGATTGCATTTGTTCAGTAGAATCCTTGGTTAGACAGGCTGTATGTGACCCAACTTTTGTTCAACCTGTGCTGTAGGCATGGTCAGATCTCTTGCATTTAGCCAAGCCACAATAATCCAGCCCTGCCATTAGACACCTGCTTCCCCAAGAGTCTATCTCCCCATCGCCCATGGCAACCTCAGTTATAGCACAATATATGCTGCTTCCCAGCAGGTACCTATACCCACTGCATCTATCCTGCCTTCAATCCACCTGCCTCTTCCCTTCCACCTGTAAAAATCCCACAAAAACCTCGGCCAGCCACTGTTTCGTGGTCTCTTCCACATTCCAGCCCTTCCTTTTACCCAGTTCCATCCTTTTCTTACAGCCCTGTAGTTACCTACAAAACTGCAGTGGCTAAGCCAAAAAAGAAACTGAAGTTGTTTCCAACCTACACAAACCTGCCTCCACACCGACCAACCTGCTCCAGTCTGCCTTCATGCCAGCTGAACATGATGACCCACTTGATCCTGCCAAATCTCTGCCTGCTGTACAGTCTGGTGCCCCAGTGCCTTCGGTCCAGTCTGTCGCCCCGGTGCCTGCTGTAGAGTCTGATACCCTGGTGCCTGCCTTCCAGTCTGATGTCTCATGCCTGCCTTCCAGTCTGATGTCTTGGTACCTGCCTTCCAGTCTGATGTTCCGGTGCCTGTGTCCCCGTTTGAAGTTTGGGTTTCCCTCTTGCAGTTCCTGTGTCCCAGTCTGAAGTCCCAGTGTCACAGCCTCAGCCTGAAGTTTCAGTGCCCGTGTCGCAGCCTGTTATGCCAGTGCCCGTCATCTGGCTTTCTGGGCTAGTGCCTGGCATCTGGCTCACTGAACCGGGGCCTGTTACCTAGCCCACTGGACCAGGGGGCCGTTACTCAGCTTGCTGAGCCGGTGCCTGTTTCCCAGCTTGCTGTTATGGTGCTCGCTGCCCAGCTCGATGACCCGGAGCCTGCTGCACAGCTCAATGACCCAGAGCCTGCTGCCCAGCCCAATGACCTGGAGCCTGCTGCTCAGCTTGATGACCCGGAGCCTGATGCCCAGCGTGAAGTGCCTGATGCCCAGCGTGAAGTGCCTGATGCCCAGCGTGAAGTGCCTGTTGCCCAGCCTGACGTACCCCCATCTGTTGCTCAGTTTGATGCCATGGACTATAGACAATTACAACTAGTTGGAGTGTTCGGAGGCCGCTCCTTTGAGGGGGTACTGTCAGGAAAGGGTTCTCCCGTTGGTGGCACTATTGGTCTCTTGAATTGCAGTACCTTTGTCCAGCAATGGGTGTCTTCCAACACTCAGGATCTGTAGTGGAGGGATTCACATGTTGAACGCACGGTTGGATCCTTGGGCTGTAGTACCGGTGTCCGTCAGCAGGGGTTTCCTGGCAGTGTGGAGCAGACAGCACCTCCTGCGTTCAGGTGTCACTTGAGGCTAATCACAGGCATGCATATTAATACCTGGCTGATGATTTCTCTCATCGCCTTGGTATCGTACCTGCGCCCTGACCTGCTAGCTTGTGACCTGAACCTGTACCTAATCCTGTATCTGATTCCCATCCCGAGCCTGTCCTGAGCCTGTCCCTCCTGTGTTCCAGTTCCCTTTCATCCTTGCCTTGTACCCTGATTCCCATTCATCTTTCCCCATCTGCTGATTCCCTGTGTATGACCCTGGCTTGGCTTATGTTTTGTGATTCTGGAACTGCCCTTGTTTATCTGCTCATCCTCTGTGTATGACCCTGGCCTGGCTTACGTTCTCGATTATGGTATTCCCCATCTACTGTGTATAGTTGTTTGTTATTTGTGGGTCACTGTTTGGTTTACTGTCACTGTTGATGTTGATGTTGGTATCGGAGATGTTTGTGTATTTATATATCACTAATCTTAATAAACGTTTATATTCACTTACATGCGTTTTGGTTTCTTCTTTGCAATCCACACAGTCTGGTCACACCTGGTTTATGACAGCAGGGGAGAAGGCAAGGCCCCAATTCACCTCCGTGGAACTACAAGTCTCACCAGCAGTCTTGTAAAAGAACTCACTCAGGAATACTGTACTCTCTACTGGAATAGGCAGGTGATCTCTCACCGCAATAGATCCCAATGGCTCTGAGACTCCATCCTGAATCCCCTCCTGGTGAAGATGGCACTGCCACGCTGTACTGCAGCTTCCAGTGGACTGAAATGCAGGTGGCTTCCAGTTACTCTGAAGCGCAGGCCAGTCTGCTTGCTAGAATAGCAGGACTGTCCTCCAGGACCCCTCAGAGGCAATTTGGCTCCCCATTGTATAGGCCGCAATCTCTCTCTCTCCTGGTCACACACAGACCTCCTGCTGGCTGGTGTTGAATGGCATCCAAAGAGGCTGAAAAACAGACCGGGCCTCTTTTATCATTTCTCCCAGCAGGCAGTTCTGTGCAATTTGCATTGTCTGTCATGTAGTTCAGGGCTGATCCAGCTAACAGAGTCACTTCCTCCCCATTTTCTTTTACTGCATTTTCCTGGTGATTGGCCGTCAGTCTCCTCAAATGGGTAGGCTACAGAGCAAGCAGTTGCTAGCAGGCAGCTCTCTCCCTATTAGATGCAATCAGCCTGGAGCGGTACCTGAGATGTGTATGTGTATATATATATATATATATATATATATATATATATATATATATATATATATATATATATAAAATTTATTTATTTATTTATTAATTTTTTATACACACCATGACTATAAGGAAAAAAGTCCATGCGAATGTGCTCTTCCACCAAAAACTGATATTCTTTCAATGCGTGCTAATTTTTTTAAAATCTTCACACCCTGTGTAACCATCACCAATGGCCGCTCACCTCATCTTTTGACCTATGGATAATAGGTCTAAAAACTCTTGTCCCTGGATAGGATAAGGCCTGTAATGGAAATGCGCCACATTATAGTGGAGGGCCTGCATGGCTGGGGGGACAGGGTAGGCTGTAGATGGGTAGATTTGAAAGAGGTTATGAAAAAGTAAGGTTTGCAGGTATTAGTTCAGGGGAAGGTGTGGTAAGGGGAGTAGGTCAAGAAAAGGGTGGAGTCTAGGAAGGTGTAGGCTGTGGGGGAGCAAGACAGGGTCAGTTGGAGACAGTCAGGGAAGAGCAGTTGTTTCTGTCAGGTCAGTGGCAGGCAGATTTTAGCATGGCAGACGTGGAGGGAATGTTAGGCCAGCTGAGGGCGGCTGCTTTAGTGAATGAGCCCCAGTGGCTGGAGAGGCAGCTGGCAGGCATGCTGCAGGGTCGGGGCAGGTTCACGCTTCTCCTGCCCCTCGTCCACAGCACTCTAGGAGGTCTCACCCTCCGGAGCACTTGAGCCCAGAAGTGACCCCTAGGGTCGGCCGCCGCACTAGGAGCCCCGGCAGACGGGACCCTTCGGCACCCAGGGCTACGAGGCAACCTCCCTCTAATGCCTCTGGGGCCTAGAGGAATCCTCTTCTCAGGCCGGACCCGGGCATGGGTGTTACAGAGGCAGCAGACACCCGGCCAGCACCGGCAGGACTGGGGGACGTGACGGCCACAGAGGGGGGGTCCCCCCTTCCCGCTGGTGAAGTTAGGCGGGGAGAGCGGCAGTTACGGGTGTTGGCCAGGACACTGGTGCGGCTGTGACCCCCCAGGACAGAAGGCATGGACACAGGCGGGCAGCGTTCAGATCACCGCCCATATTGCGGGAGAGGAGAGCGGCATCTGGCTCCAGAGCAGTGAGGCAGAGTGCACAGCTGGGGAGGAGCAGAGTGAGCGGCCATTCGAGAAGTTCTGAAGTGGATGACATCATCAGAGGGCGCCTGGCCGGCCGTGACAAGCCGATCGCTTCCCCATGCACAGCGCTGAGCGGTGAGGAGGATCGGTCTGAAGGAGAAATCAGCTCATCGGATGAAGAGGGGAACAGACAAGCAGCAGAGGCGGCTGGGGAAGCTGGACAGCAGGGCGCAGGAGTGGCGATGGGACGGAGACTTGATCCGGGGCAGCCTGGTAAGTGCAATGCTTCTGTCCCTGTTGTATCTATGTCTGCTGCTGAAGTGATCACTGTGTCTCCTGTGCTCCCCTCTGTGAATGGGTCTGTTGCGCCCCCCGTCGCCCGCTCCTCCCCTTCCCACTGTAATTCCCTGCAGGATTGCTCCCCATCAGAGACGGGTGGTGAGTCAAGGGGTGTCTAGCGTGGCTGTGGGGGGAAAGCATAGGGGAGTCAAGTGGTAGTATGCCTGCCATGCCAATGATGGAGCACATTCTGAACAATTGGTTGGCAGGTTGCAGGGAGTTGCTGGCCGGTGGGGTCGTTGGAAGTGCTTCCAATTCAGGGGTGTCGCCGGCGAGTGCTTGGATGTCGGCGGGGGGCATTGGAACAACCAACACGGGAAGCACGCAGGCGGCAAACAACAGCCAGGTTGCGGCGGCGGTGGCTCTAGTAGCGGTCCCTGGGGAAGGGGCAGCGAAGACCACGGTGGATCCCAAGCCTACGGAGGGGACTGCGGACGGGGTTTACGTGTGTTTCAAGGGACCCCTCAGGGCACATCTGAAGCCAGAGATTAAGGAAAGAATTTGGAAAGGGGAGTACGTTGAGATCTTTGCGTTGTTACCGCTCGAGATGTTTAACCTAGACAAGGTTAAACCGGACGAAAGCAAAAAGGAGGAAAAGGAGAAGCGCTGTTATCGCCTGATACCTAGGACTTTCCGCAATTGGCTGCAGGCTTTCACCATTCTAGCCAGCGTGATCGGTGAAAAGATGCCGGAGTGCTGTTCCGCTCTTTTCTGCTATCTGGACTCCATTAGTGAGGCCCAGAGAGTGTATAGGGGCGTGGCGTGGTTATGCTACGACGAACAATTTCGGCAACGAAAGGCAGTTGGCCTTCTCTGCATTGGGACCACAAGGATATAGGGTTGTGGATGAAGTTGATGACACAGGCAAGAATGTTACCACAACCCTTTCAAGGGGGGGCCGGGGGTTCCTATGCCTCCACATCATCGGCCGCAAATCGCAAGGGGTACTGCTGGTAGTTCAATGACAGTACTTGCAAATTCAGGGCTTCGTGCCGGTTTCGTCACAAATGTTCCGGATGTGGAGGTGCCCACCCTTTGTCTAGATGCTTTAAGCAGGGTAAAGGTAAGGCGACCGACGCTGGAAAAAGAGAAAACCCCAGCGAAGGTGGAAAACATGGTCCCCTTCCTCAATAGGTATCCTGATAGGGCCGCAGCGCAGTTTCTTTTCCGGGTTTTTTCAGAGGGTTTCACGATTCCATGTAAATTGTCTACCGTGCCTTCCCAGAGCGATAATTTGCACTCGGCAAGAGTTCATTTGGAGGTGGTTTCGGATAAATTGGCAAAAAAGGTGTCCCTGGGAAGGATAGCGGGATCATTTTCTTCCCTACCTTTGGCGGATTTGGTTGTGTCGCCGCTTGGGGTGGTTCCAAGAAGGAGCATATACACCACACATCGTCTCATACACCACCTGTCGCACCCACGGGGTGGTTCGGTCAATGATGCCATTGATTCCCAGTTGTGTGCGGTGTCTTACGCCTCGTTTGACGATCAAGTGGGTGCGAGCCTTTGGGTGGGGCGCGTTGTTAGCGAAAACTGACATTGAATCGGCTTTTCGCTTACTGCCTGTTCACCCAGAGAGTTTTTGGTTCTTGGGTTGCGTTTGGGAGGGAAGGTATTTCGTGGATCGCTGTTTACCCATGGATTGCGCTATTTCATGTTCCTTTTTTGAGATTTTCAGCTCCTTTTTGGAGTGGGTGGTGTGTGACGTCTCCGGTTGGCAGACTGTTGTCCATTACTTGGACTACTTTCTGGTGGTGGGTGCCCCTGGGACTCGGATATGCAGATCTACGTTGCAGCATATGTTCTAAAAATTTGGGGTGCCGTTGGCACCCGAGAAAACGGAGGGTCCTGTTGAGGAGTTGAAATTCTTGGGTATTGTGATAGATACGCGGAAAAGTGGAGTGCAGGCTTCCTGTGGATAAATTGGAGGATCTCCGCAGAGAGGTGGAGCTTGCGTGTGGTTGTAAGAAATTGCAATTGCGAGCCCTACAGTCTCTTTTGGGCAAGCTGAATTTTTCTTGCCGCATTATGCTCATGGGGAGGGTTTTTTGCCGGCGGTTGGCAGCTGCCACTGCTGGGGTGACTGCTCCACATCATTATATTCGGCTACTTCAGTCACATCGGGACGATTTATGGGTCCGGAAAATCTTTCTTGCCCAGTATAATGGTAGATCCTTGTGGCTGGGTCAGTCGGGTATGCGGCCTATTTTGGTGGGAAGTGGAGTGCGGGGAGTTGGCCAGAAAAGTGGAGGTGTTTGGACTTCATTCGCAACCTGGTTCTATTGGAGCTTTTTCAATAGTTTTGGCGGTGGAAATTTGGGGGCAAGAATTACGGAATAGGCGCGTGCGGTTTCACTGTGACAATTTAGGTGTGGTGTAAGTGATAAACTCTGTGAGTTCTTCATCTCCGCCTGTCGTGTGTTTGCTTAGGCGTTTGGTTTTGCAGTGTTTGAGTTTAAATGTTTTTGTGTTCGTGGTACATTTACCCGGGGTAAATAACACAGTGGCGGATGCCCTTTCTCGTCAAAAGTGGGAGAAATTCCATCAGTTGGCACCGGAAGCGGAGCGGCGCGGAATCCCCTGCCCGGATTATTTGTGGGAGGTCGCCTCGCCACTGTAACAGGTTTGATTCAGAGGTCAGTTTGCTCCAGTACATGGGCAGCTTATGAACGGGTCTGGGAGGAATGGCATAGGCTGGTAAGTTCGGTGGGTGGGTGTTTTCATGAAGAGGACAGGCTACATGCGTTGTTGTATTTTATTAGAAAAAACTTTGAGGAGGGGGTTTCAATTTCATCCTTGAATAAGAAGATGGAAGGCTTAGCATTCCTTTTCCAGCTTTCAGGGTTGGGGAACGTCACAAAATCCTTTCTGGTTCGAAAAGCATTGAGGGGTTACAGAAAAGGGCAGCTGTTGCCCGATTCTAGACGTCCAGTGTCTTTTTGAAATTCTTGGGATGCTACTGGATAAGCTGCCAGTAGTCTGTTCGACACCTTTTGAAGCGGTTCTGTTCAAAACAGCCTTTGTTTTGGCCTTTTTCTGAGCTCTGCGGATTGGGGAATTGGTAAGCCCTTCGACTAGAGGTGAGGGTGGTTTGGGGGTGGATGATGTGGTAGTGCAAGGGGACAGGTTGTACTTGAGCATTTGGAGATCAAAAAGGACCAGTTGGGTTGGGGGACCACGGTGGTGCTTGGCCGTGTTCTTGATTCTACGGCCTGCCCGGTGGCAGCCATGGTTCATTGGTTAGGGGTTCGGAAGGAAGGTCTGGGCCCATTGTTGACCCACGCGGATGGTTCAGCGTTGTCGCTTTTTCAATTTGTATCAGTCTTTCGGAAATGACTCCGGGTGGGCGGTTTGGATCCGGGGGCTTATGCCTCCCATTCGTTTCGCATTGGGGCTGCCACTAAGGCTGATAGGTGGGGTTTAGACAACAAATCTTACAGCGGGTTAGTCGTTGGGAATCCCGACGTTTAGATTGTATGTTTGTCCACATCTCCTGTGATGTGTGTTGTATTTTGTCATACCCGGTATGTGTTGGTGGTGACAGTGTTGTTAGCGTGTCCTGTGTCTTCATGTGTTGGTTGGTTTTTGTTATGTTTGGTTTGTTTTTATTGTAATTTATGTTTTTCAGAGAGAGAATGTTTGGTGTGATTTATCGGACACTCCTATGTCTTTTGGGGTACAAAGCGGGCTGCGGTTTGCCCGGACGGCCGGCAACTAGGCTTCCCACGGAGCTTGGCAAGAGTGAGGTGGATAGGAGTCCCGGGGATGGTTTGGTCACAGGTGTTGCCGGAAGTTCACAGATATGCTAGATTGGACCGACCTCCGGATATTTTAGTGGTGCACACTGGGGGGAATGATCTGGGGCTCCGTTCTGCTAGGGAGTTAATCAGGGATATTAAGCTTGATTTTTTGCATTTACCCTCCTTTTTTCCCCAGATTCTCCTGGTTTGGTCAGATATTGTGGGCAGGGCCTCCTGGCGTCTTGCTAGTTCGGTGGAGAAGCTAAATAAAGCTAGGATTAAGTTGTACAAGGAGGTGGCGAGATTTTTTGTCCGGAATGGTGGGCTTGCGATGCGCCATACAGAATTGGAGGGTGACAACTGGCTCTACCTGAGGGGAGACAGTGTTCATTTGAACGCTATTGGGATAGATATGTGGTGCTTGGATCTGCAGGATGGGATTCAGAGGGCGTTGAGTGTGTTGGGGGCCGCACAAGTGTGAGGTTTCTCACTTGTGGCATCGGTGGCAGGGGTCTCAGGGTTTTGAAGGTGGGCATGGTCAAGAGGTTATGTGGAGTATGGTGGGAGGGGCTCATCTTTGTATTGGGTACCTTCCCAAATTAAGTGACGTCATTATGACGAGTTTGGTATTGGGGCTGTATCAGGCTGGTAAGGTTTTCCAAAATTGTCCTCGAGCCGGGGTATTCACGGCTGTGGGCCATGGTATTGAAATGGTAGCCTGATACAGCAGATGTGGTAGACCATGCTTGCTCCCAAAATACCTGCTTTAAGAGCCAGTTAGTTTTGGAATATACAGTATTGATTTATGTTTGCAATATGTTTAATAAAATGCTGCTATGGCCATTTAAAACCCATAAAGTCTGGTGTTTTGATTTATTTGGAGGTTTGTGGGGTTAGGAGTGAGTGGCCACGGCAGCCAGTAAGTCTGAAATACAACAGTCAAGGATAAGGCCTGTAATGGAAATGCGCAGCATTATAGTGGAGGGTCTGCATGACTGGGGGGGGGGGGGGGGGGGTGGGCAGGGTAGGCTGTAGCTGGGTAGATTTGAAACAGGTTATGAAAAAGTGAGGTTTGCAGGTATTGGTTCAGGGGAAGGCATGGTAGGGGGAGTAGGTCAAGAAAGCGTGGAGTCTAGGAGGGTGTAGGCTGTGGGGGAGCAAGACAGGGTCAGTTGGAGACAGTCAGGGAAGGAGAATTTCCCTCCCTCCCTCCCTCCCTTAAATCTGTCGTTGCATGGGGACTCTGGGTTGAGGGCCACAGCAGATGTGGTAGACCATGTTCGCCCCCAAAATACCTGCTTTAAGAGCCAGTTAGTTTTGGAATATACAGTATTGGTTTATGTTTGCAGTATGTTTAATAAAAGGCTGCTATGGCCATTTAAAACCCATAAAGTGGTGTTTTGATTTATTTGGAGGTTTGTGGGGTTAGGAGTGAGTGGCCACAGCAGCTGGTAAGTCTGCAATTCACCAGTCATGTGTTTTCCTCTTCCTTGTCTGTATGCACCTGATAGCACTCAGCCTTATCATACTAGAAAGCTCAGAAATAATACTTGAACCATCATAGCACTTTTTATAAAACCAGCTATGTTTATTATAAAACTATATGCAATAAACTTGTGTTTTTATGTGAACTTGAACTGGTGCACAACATACGATACATAAGGTTCTTTCCATCTAGTCAGGAAAAGTTTGCATTTGAACTGACTAAACCAAACTAAACTGAATAAATCTCTACATTGATTGATTTCAGCCTTATAGTCTGAATTACCATGAAACTGCACCCTAATCTTCACATGTACACATAAGAGCATACGAAAGTGAACAGATGAGAGGTTGTTCAGCAGAGATTTATGTGACAAAAGACTGAGATTCAACCCAAAAGTGCACTGAAAAGTCAGGTAAATATGTCTTTAAGGCATTTGATTTAAAAAAACAAACTCACTCTAAACATACATTGAGTGTATTTATGACAGCTGCATGATTCTGGGTATGTTTACTTGTATTATTGCTCTTTAACAACTATAGTAGAAATTATTTTTGTTTCTTTTGTATTAATGACAGATGTCCTGCTACTTATACAGAGTGCAGTAACAGCAGAAATTATTTTATTTTCACAATTTCATGTGGGCCAACAGGCCCACATAATTCTGTATGTGCAACAGACAAAAGATGATATCACTGTAATTAGTCTAGCATGAAGTGTGTAGCAACCGTCTGTGGTGGTTCACATCTGAAATCTAAGATGATTTATAGGAGGGGAAATGAGCAGGGTTATATAGATCAAAGACAAACCAAGGTCAGAATGGGAAAACATCAGATGAAGGATCTCATGTCCTCTTTAGAAAAACACAAGCCTTGAATAGGATATCAGTCTCAAAGTTATCTGTCTGAAGGGTACTGGGGTGGTATTTACATGACTGGTTAGAGTTTCAAAAATGTGTTTTTTCAAAATATACCTATAGAGCACATGGGAATATAACAGCAAAATGCAATGCAAACACTTATTAGAATTTAAATAGAATAGATTGGTAAATTCAAAATGAGCTGAGTATAGTCTAAATGCATTTCCAACAAATGAGTTTCAACCTAAGTCCCTCACACAGAACGTGCTCCTTCAAGTTTGTAATTTTTTTTAAACTTTCGTTCAACAGAAAAGTAGAAGAAAACATATCCACTGTTAGACTGGCTTATGCAAAACTTGCTCATAAATTTTTAAAAAACCCACCATATGTTGAAAGATATACAAAGCAAAATTGATATTTTATACAATGAAATATATCCAAAACCGAAACTTTTTTTCACTTTGGATAGAGTGGCGCATGATTAGATCATAAATTAAAATAACGAAATAGTCAGATTATATGTGCTTCGGAGTAAAGGATGCAAAACTGTACTGTAATGCCGCGTACACACGATCAAACTATCCGGCGGACTTGGTCCGGCGGACAATCCGGCCGTGTGTGTGCTAGTCCGCCGGACTTTTGAAATGAACAGACTTTCCCGCACACAGAGAAAAGTCCATTCATTTTGAACGCAGCTCCAGGTAGAGGGAGGTCAATGTCGCCGCCTTTGGCGGCGAGATTGGCACGTCGCTGGCCCCGTCACCTGGTATGGACTTAAAGGG